>NC_080381.1:79996508-80216834 GCF_014773155.1 Arachis stenosperma
AGTGATTTTAGTTAGGGGAGTGTGATTAGGTTAAAAGGTAAGGTGGGAATATGTTGGGTGGGATCCTGTGGGGTCCACAGATCCTGAGGTGACCTGTGGGGTCCACAGGTCCTGAGGTGTCAAGGATTCCATCCCTGCACCAAAATAGCATGTAAAATGCCTTCGTGCAGCACTCTGGCATTAAACGCCCATTGGTGCATATTCTGGCGTTCCACGCCCATGTAAAGCATGTTTCTGGCGTTGAACGCCAGTTCCATGCTTGTTACTGGCGTTCAGCGCCAGTTTTTCCTCTCTGGCACATTCCTGGCGTTCAGCGCCAGGATGTTGCTTGTTTCTGGCGTTCAGCGCCAGAATGGTGCTCTGTTCTGGCGTTGAACGCCAGCCAGATGCATCTTACTGGCGTTGAACGCCAGCCCGTGCGTCCTCCAAGGTGAAATTTTTTTTTCTGCTGTTTTTGATTCTGTTTTTAATTTTTATGATTTTTTCGTGACTCCTCATGATCATGTACCTAATAAACACAATAACAATAAAATAGTATAAAAATAGAAATTAGATAATAAATTGGGTTGCCTCCCAACAAGCGCTTCTTTAATGTCAATAGCTTGACAGTGGCTCTCATGGAGCCACAAGGTGATCAGGTCAATGTTGTATAGTGTCCACATCAAACTTAGAGTTTGATATGGGATCTTAACACCAAACTTAGAGTTTGGTTGTGGCCTCACAACACCAAACTTAGAGTTTGACAGTGTGGGCTCTTCTTGACTCTGAACTGAGAGAAGCTCTTCATGCTTACTCTCTTCTGTCACAGGGGGATGGCCATGTGCCTTAAACACAAGGTAGTCCCCATTCAATTGAAGGACTAACTCACCTCTTGACATCTATCACAGCTCCTGCTGTGGCTAGAAGGTCTTCCAAGGATGATGCAATCATCCTCTTCCTTCCTAGTTCTAAGATTATGAAATCAGCAGGGATGTAAAGGCCTTCAACCTTTACTAGCACGTCCTCTACTATTCCATAGGCTTGTCTCAATGACTTGTCAGCTAGTTGTAATGAGAACAAGGCAGTTGTACCTCAATGATCCCCAGCTTTCTCCATTACAGAGAGTGGCATTAGATTTATCCCTGACCCCAGGTCACACAAAGCTTTTTCAAAGATCATGGTGCCTATGGTACAAGGTATTAAGAACTTGCCAGGATCTTGTTTCTTTTGAGGTAGAATTTTCTGAATCCAAGTATCCAGTTCATTAATGAGTAAGGGAGGTTCACTTTCCCAAGTCTCATTACCAAACAACTTGGCATTCAGCTTCATGATAGCTCCTAAATATTGAGCAACTTGCTCTCCAGTTACATCTTCATCCTCTTCTGAGGAAGAATAGTCTTCAGAGCTCATGAATGGCAGAAGGAGATTTAATGGAATCTCTATGGTCTCTGTTTGAGCCTCAGATTCCTTTGGATCCTCAATAGGAAACTCCTTCTTGCTTGAGGGACGTCCCAGGAGGTCTTCCTCACTAGGATTTTCGTCCTCCTCCTCCCTTGTGCATTCGGCCATATTGACTATGTCAATGGCTTTGCACTCTCCTTTTGGATTCTCTTCTGTATTGCTTGGGAGAATACTGGGAGGAGTTTTCAATGACTTTCTTACTCAGCTGGCCCACTTGTGCCTCCAATTTCTAATGGAGGATCTTGTTTCACTCATGAACTGAAAGTGGCCTTTGACAGATCAGAGACTACATTGGCTAATTAGAAGTGTTTTGTTCAGAATTCTCTGTCTGTTGCTGAGAAGATGATGGGTATGGCTTGCTATTGCCCAGCCTATTGCGTCCACCATTGTTAAAGCCTTGTTGAGGCTTTTGTTGATCCTTCCATGAGAAATTTGGATGATTTCTCCATGATGATATAGGTGTTTCCATAAGGTTCACCCATGTAATTACCTCTGCCATGGCAGGGTTCTCAGGATCATAAGCTTCTTCAGAAGCTGCCTCTCTAGTACTGTTGGATGCATGTTGCAATCCATTCAGATTTTGAGAGATCATGTTGACCTGTTGAGTCAACACTTTGTTCTGAGCCAATATGGCATTCAGAGTATCAATTTCAAGAACTCCTTTCTTCTGAGGTATCCCTTGTTCACGAAATTCCTCTCAGAAGTGTACAAGAACTGGTTATTGCAACCATGTCAATGAGCTCTTGAGCCTCTTCAGGCATTTCTTCAGTGAATAGATCCCCTGCAGAATGGTCCAATGACATTTTCGAATATTCAGAGACCATAATAGAATATATCTAATATGGTCCATTCTGAAAACATGTCATGGACATCTTTTGGTCAGCTGATTGTATCTTTCCCAAGCTTCATAGAGGGATTCACCATCTTTTTGTTTGAAGGTTTGAACATCCACTCTCAGCTTGCTCAGCTTTTGAGGAGGAAAACTTATCCAAGAAGGCAGTGACCACTTATCCCATGAGTCCAGGCTATCCTTGGGTTGTGAATCCAACCATACTCTAGCTCTGTCTCTTACAGCAAAAGGGAAAAGCATGAGTCTGTAGACTTCAGGATCAACTCCATTCGTCTTTACAGTCTCACAGATCTGCAAGAACTCAGTTAAAAACTGGTAAGGATCTTCAGATGGAAGTCCGTAAAACTTGCAGTTTTGTTGCATTAAAGCAACTAGCTGAGGTTTCAGCTCAAAGTTATTGGCTCCAATGGCAGGAATGGAGATGCTTCTTCCATCAAACTTGGACGTTGGCTTTGTGAATCACCAAGAATTCTCCTTGCATTATTATTTTATTTTTCGGCTGCCATCTCCTTCTCTTGTTCGAAAATTTCTGAAAGGTTGTTTCTGGATTGTTGTAATTTAGCTTCTCTTAATTTTCTCTTTAGAGTCCTTTCAGGTTCTGGATCAATTTCAACAAGAGTGCCTTTATCCTTGTTCCTGCTCATATGAAAGAGAAGAAAACAAGAAAAGAAAGAGGAATCCTCTATGTCACAGTATAGAGATTCCTTTATGTTAGTAGAAAAAGAAAGGGGTAGAAGAATGAAGAAGAGGGTTCGGATTTTTGGATGAAGAGAGGTGAAGAGAAGTGTTAGTAATTAAATAATTAAATAGAAGAAGAAAAGAGAAGAGAAATTTCGAAAATAATTTTGAAAAAGAGGTTAGTAATTTTCGAAAATTCAAAATAAAATAAGATTAAAATTAAAGTTTAAAACAATTAAAAAGAATTTTTGAAAAAGGGATGAGATATTTTCGAAAATTAGAGAGGGAAAAGTAGTTAGGTGGTTTTGAAAGAGATAAAACAAACAAAAAGTTAGTTGATTGAAAAAGATTTGAAATCAAAATTGAAAAAGATAAGAAGACAAGAAGTTAGATAAGATATTTTGAAATCAAATTTTGAAAAAGATAAAATTTTTGAAAAAGGTCAAATAAAAGATAAAAAGATTTAATTCAAAAATTTTGAATTTATTTGCTTCACTAACAAGAAACTACAAGATAAGATTCTAGAACTTAAAGATTGAACCTTTCTAACAAGAAAGTAACAAACTTCAAATTTTGAACCAATCACATTAATTGTTAGCATATTTTCGAAAAAATGATAGAAAGATAAGAAAAAGATTTTGAAAATATTTTGAAAAAGAAATTTTTTTTTGAAATTTTCGAAATAAAATAAATTGAAAAAGATATGATTTGAAAAAGATTTTGAAAAGATGAGATTTTTAAAATTGAAATTTTGACTTGACTTGTAAGAAACAACTAAATTTAAAAAAAAAATTTTTGACCAAGTCAACCCAAAATTTCGAAAATTTGGAGGGAAATAAGGAAAAGATATTTTTTTTTATTTTGAATTTTTAATTATGAGAGAGAACAACAAAAATACTCAATGCATGAAATTTTTAGATCAAAACAATGAATGCATGCAAGAATGCTATGAATGTCAAGATGAACACCAGAACACTTTGAAGATCATGATGAACATCAGAACATAATTTTGAAAAATTTTTGATGCAAAGAAAACATGCAAGACACCAAACTTAGAAATCTTTAATGCATGGACTCTAACAAACGAAAAATGCATATGAAAAACAACAAACAACACAAAACAAGAAATCATCAAGATCAAACAAGAGGACTTATCAAGAACAACTTGAAGATCATGAAGAACACTATGAATGCATGGGATTTTCGAAAAATGCAAGAAAAATTTTTAAAAGCATGCAATTGACACCAAACTTAAAAATTGACTCAAGACTCAAACAAGAAACACAAAATATTTTTAGTTTTTATGATTTTCTAATTTTTTTGGAACTTTTTTTTAAAAAATTTTTTTTTTCGAAAATATAGTGTAGAAAAACGAAAAATAAAAGAAAAATTTTGAAAAAGATTTTTGAAAAGAAAATTACCTAATCTGAGCAACAAAATGAACCGTCAGTTGTCTATACTCGAACAATCCCTGGCAACGGCGCCAAAAACTTGGTGGACGAAATTGTGATCCATGTTCTAACTATTTTGAATGAAGTCATTATTATGGCACTGGTTGAATCCACAACTCCGTTCAACTAACCAGCAAGTGTACTGGGTCGTCCAAGTAATAAACCTTACGTGAGTAAGGGTCGGTCCCACAGAGATTGTTGGTATGAAGCAAGCTATGGTCACCTTGTAAATCTCAGTTAGGCAGATTAAATTGTTTATGGGTTCGAAAATTAATAATAAACAAAAAATAAAAAGGGATAGAATACTTATGCAGATTCATTGGTGGGAATTTCAGACAAGCGAATGGAGATACTGCATGCTCAAGGACGCCTGTTATTCTCCTGCTTCAACTCAATCCTTCTTAATCCTTTCCATGGCAAGCTGTTTATAGGGGTTCACCGTTCGACGATGGCTACTTTCAATCCTCTCGGGAAAATGGTCCTCTGCGGCTGTCACTCGCATGGCTAATCGTCTGGAGGCATCACCTGGCCGAAGGCTACATCCCATCCTCGCAGTGAAAACTACGCTCACGCGCTCTGTCACAGCACGGCTAATCACTGGTTGGTTCCCGCGCCTACTGGAGTAGAATCCCTTGATTCTTTTGCGTTTGTCACTAACGCCCAGCACTTGCAAGTTTGAAGTACGTCACAGTCATTCATTACCGGAATCCTACTCGGAATACCACAGACAAGGCGAGACTTTCCAGATTCCCAGGATCCTACTCGGAATACCACAGACAAGGTGAGACTTTCCGGATCCTCATAAATTCCGCCATCTATCTAGCTTATACCACGAAGATTCTGTTGGGGAATCTAAGAGATACACATTCAAGCTCAGTTGCATGTAGAACGGAAGTGGTTGTCAATCACGTGCGTTCATAAGTGAGAATGATAATGAGGGTTATATAATAATCACATTCATCATGTTCTTGGGTACAAATGAATATCTTGATTAAGAATAAGAGAGATTTGAATAAAAGAAAATAGAATTGCATTGATACTTGAGGTACAGCAGAGCTCCACACCCTTAATCTATGGTGTGCAGAAACTCCACCATTGAAAATACATAAGTGAAAGGTTCAGGCATGGCCGAGAGGCCAGCCCCCAAAACGTGATCACTAGATTCAAAATACAATCCAGGATGATAATATGATAGTAGAAAGTTCTATTTATAATAAACTAGCTCCTAGGGTTTACATGAATAAGTAATTGATGCATAAATCCACTTCCGGGGCCCACTTGGTGTATGCTTGGGCTGAGCTTGATCAATCCACGAGCTGAGGCTTCTCTTGGAGTTGAACTCCAAGTTATGACGTGTTTTGGGCATTCAACTCCGGATCATGACGTTTTTCTGGCGTTTAACTCCAGACAGCAGCATGTACTTGGCGTTCAACGCCAAGTTACGTCGTCGATTTCCGAATAAAGTATGGACTATTATATATTGTGGGAAAGCCCTGGATGTCTACTTTCCAACGCCGTTGAGAGCGCGCCAATTGGAGTTCTGTAGCTCCAGAAAATTCATTTCGAGTGCAAGGAGGTCAGATTCCAACAGCATCAGCAGTCCTTTTTGTCAGCCTTTTTCAGAGTTTTGCTCAAATCCCTCAATTTCAGTCAGAATTTACCTGAAATCACAGAAAAACACACAAACTTATAGTAAAGTCCAGAAATGTGAATTTAACATAAAAACTAATGAAAACATCCCTAAAAGTAGCTTAAACTTACTAAAAACTACCTAAAAACAATGCCAAAAAGCGTATAAATTATCCGCTCATCAAGCCCACTGTCAAGCTACTGACATTAAAGAAGCACTTGTTGGGAGGCAACCCAATGTTATATTTTCCTTTGTTATTTTATGTTTTCTGTAGGTTGATGATCATGAGAAGTCACAAAATCAATTGAAAAAGCAAAAACAGAATGAAAAACAGAAAGAAAAATAGCACACCATGGAGGAAGACCTTGCTGGCGTTTAAACGCCAGTAAGGGCAGCAAATGGGCATTTAACGCCCAGTCTGGCACCATTCTGGGCGTTTAACGCCAGAAAGGGGCTCCAGACAGGCGTTAAACGCCAGGAAAGGCTAGCCAACGTCGTCTTGGTGAAAAAATCAAATGGGAAGTGGCGAATGTGCACCGATTACACCGATCTCAACAAAGCTTGTCCAAAAGATCCATACCCACTCCCAAGTATTGACACCCTGGTAGATGCTTCCTCCGGATATAGATATCTCTCGTTTATGGACGCTTACTCGGGGTACAACCAAATCCCCAAGTACCCACCAGATTAAGAAAAGACCTCGTTCTTAACACCGAAAGCAAACTACTGCTACATTGTGATGCCTTTCGGTCTCAAGAACGCAGGAGCTACTTATCAAAGGCTAATGAATAAAGTCTTCTCGGATCACATCGAAAAGGTCATGGAAGTCTACGTGGACGACATGCTAATAAAAACACAAAGCGAAGAGACATTATTATCCGACCTGGCCCAAGTATTCGACACCAAAAGAAAACATGGCATGCGACTCAATCCCGCGAAATGCACCTTTACAGTAGAAGCAGGCAAATTCTTAGGTTTCATGCTCACACAAAGAGGAATTGAAGCAAATCCAGACAAATGTCAGGCCATACTCAACATGAAGAGCCCAACCTATGTCAAAGAAGTACAGCAACTCAATGGGAGATTGGCCGCCCTATCCCGATTCCTAGCAGGAGCTGCGATAAGATCTCTCCCCTTCTATGCTACTTTAAGAAAGGGAAAACAGAACTGGAATCTCTATGTGGACGGTTCTTCAAACAAAACTGGAAGCAGTGCAGGCGTAATAATAGAGAGCAACCAAGGAACCCAAGTCGAGCTCTCCTTCAAGTTTGGGTTCTCGGCCTCAAATAACCAGGCGGAATATGAAGCATTGTTAGCTGGTTTGAAGTTGGCTGAAGAGGTGGGAGCTAAAAAACTCAACATTTACAGCGATTCACAAGTGGTCACATCACAAATAACAGGGAGCTACCAAGCTAAAGATCCCATCATGAAAAAGTATTTGGATAAGACTGATGAGCGGATATTTTGTACGCTTTTTGGGGGTAATTTCATGTAGATTCTAGCATGTTTCAGTTAGTTTTTAGTAAAATAATATTAGTTTTTAGGCAAAAATCATATTTCTGGACTTTACTATGAGTTTGTGTGTTTTTCTGTGATTTCAGGTATTTTCTGGCTGAAATTGAGGGAGCTGAGCAAAAATCTGACTTAGGCTGAAAAAGGACTGCTGATGCTGTTGGATCCTGACCTCCCTGCACTCGAAATGGATTTTCTGGAGCTACAGGAGTCCAATTGGCGCGCTCTCAACGTCGTTGGAAAGTAGACATCCAGGGCTTTCCAGCAATATATAATAGTCCATACTTTGCACAAGGATAGACGACGTAACTTGGCGTTGAACGCCAAGTACATGCTGCTGTCTGGAATTAAACGCCAGAAAAACGTCATGATCCGGAGTTGAACGCCCAAAACACGTCAAAACCTGGAGTTTGATGCCAAGAAAGGCCTTTACACGTGGAAAGCTTTAGTCTCAGCCCCAGCACACACCAAGTGGGCCCCAGAAGTGGATTTCTGCACCAATTATCTTAGTTTATTCATTTTTCTGTAAACCTAGGTTACTAGTTTACTATTTAAACAACTTTTACAGACTTATCTTGTACCTCATGACATTTTCAGATCTGAATTACATACTTTTGACGGCATGAGTCTCTAAACTCCATTGTTGGGGGTGAGGAGCTCTGCAGCGTCTCGATGATTTAATACAATTCCTTTGTTTTCCATTCAAACACGCTTGTTCTTATCTAAGATGTTTATTCGCGCTTAATTGTGAAGAAGGTGATGATCCGTGACACTCATCACCTTCCTCAATCCATGAACGTGTGCCTGACAACCACCTCCGTTCTACATCAGACTGAATGAATATCTCTTAGATTCCCCAACAGAATCTTCGTGGTATAAGCCGGATTGATGGCGGCATTCATGAGAATCCGGAAAGTCTAAACCTTGTCTGTGGTATTCCGAGTAGGATTCCGGGATTGAATGACTGTGACGTGCTTCAAACTCCTGAGGGCTGGGCGTTAGTGACAGACGCAAAAGAATCAATGGATTCTATTCCAATCTGATTGAGAACCGACAGATGATTAGCCGTGCTGTGACAGAGCATAGGAACGTTTTCACTGAGAGGATGGGAAGTAGCCACTGACAACGGTGACACCCTACATAGAGCTTGCCATGGAAGGAACCTGCGTGTGAGAAGAGGATTTCAAGGAAGAGTTGAAGTCAAAGGACAAAGCATCTCCAAAACTCCAACATATTCCACAATCCTTTATAAACAAGTAACTCTATTGTTCAAGTAGTCCAAACAATTTTCTTGAAATCCTGACTAAGACAAATAAAATAAACATTGATTGCTTCAAGCCAATAATCTCCGTGGGATCGACCCTTACTCACGTAAGGTATTACTTGGACGACCCAGTGCACTTGCTGGTTAGTTGTGCGAATCACAAATTCGTGCACCAAGTTTTTGGCGCCGTTGCCGGGGATTATTGAGTTTGGACAATTGAAGGCTTATTTTATTTCTTAGATTAGGAATAATTTATTTTTATTTTTGTTCTTATTTTTATAGAGTCATTAAATCAATATTGATAGGATAGTTTCTTTTCAAAAATTTCTTTTCAAAATTTATTATTTTTCTTTTAATTAATTGCTAACTTTCGTGAGTCTTAGTGTCTTGTTCTAAGTTTGGTGTCAATTGCATATCTCATATTTTCTTTAAAATTTTCGATTTGTGATCTTTGTTCTTCATTAATCTTCAAGTTGTTCTTGCTTATTTTTCTTGTTTGATCTTGAGTTTTTCTTGCTTTGTGTCTTTTCTTGTTTCACTTGTGTTCCTTTTAAAGCACTAATTGGAATATCTGCATCAAGTGTCATATTTATTCCCAATTGGCTAAAGCATTGGTTTATATTCTTGATAAGGGAGCACCAGTACTTTTGAAAATCTTTTTCAAAAATAATTTTTCTTAATTTGATCTTGTGCCAAACTTTAAGTTTGGTGTTTTCTTGTTAATCTTTCTTTAATTTTCGAAAACTTGTCTTGATTTTCTAAAAATTTTAAGTTTGGTGTTTTTTTCTTGTGTTCTTGGTGTTCTTGTGAATCTTCAAAGTGTTCTTGAGTTTTTCTTGTGTCTTGATCTTAAAATTTTTAAGTTTGGTGTTCCTTGGTGTTTTCCCTCCAAAAATTTTCGAAAATTAAGGAGCATTAGATCTAAAAATTTTAAGTCTTGTGTCTTTTGTGTGTTTTTCTCTTTCATCATAAAATTCAAAATTCAAAAAAAAAATTTATTTTCTAACTATTTTTAAAACTACTTTTTCGAAAATTTTACATTAAAAATTCAATTTTCAATTTCAAAATATTTTCACTTTCTTTTATTTATTTCGTTTTTATTTTATTTTAAAAAAAAATAATAATAATAATTTTCTTTCACAAAATATCTTCAAAATATTTTTATATCTATATCCCATTTTGTGTTATTCCATTACTATAAAATAAATAATTCTCAACATATAAATTCTCAACTTGTATTCAATCATGGAAGCAAGTAGGAATGAACAGTCCAAGAGGACTCTGGGGTCATATGCCAACCCCACTACTGCTTCATATGGGAATAGTATCTGTATACCCTCCATTGGAGTTAGTAACTTTGAGCTGAATCCTCAGCTCATTATCATGGTGCAGCAAAACTGCCAGTATTCTGGTCTTCCACATGAAGAACCTACAGAGTTTCTGGCACAATTTCTGCAAATTGCTGATACAGTACATGATAAGGAAGTAGATCAGGATGTCTACAGACTATTACTGTTTCCATTTGCTGTAAAAGATCAAGCTAAGAGGTGGTTAAATAACCAGCCTAAGAACAGCATAAAAACATGGAAACAGCTGTCAGAAAAATTCCTGAATCACTATTTCCCTCCAAAAAGGATGACACAGCTAAGGCTAAGCATCCAAGGCTTCAAACAAGGAGATAATGAATCTCTTTATGATGCCTGGGAGAGATACAGAGAGTTGCTAAGAAAATGCCCCTCTGAAATGTTTTCGGAATGGGTGCAATTAGACATCTTCTACTATGGGCTTACAGAAAAAGCTCAGATTTCTCTAGACCACTCAGCTGGTGGATCTATACATATGAGAAAAACAATTGAAGAGGCTCAAGAGCTTATTGATACAGTTGCCAGAAATCAACATCTGTACTTAAGCAATGAATCTTTCATGAAAGAAGAAGCTAAAACAGTAACTGCAGAACTCAGTCCAGTGGATCAGGCTAATGAATTCAATCAGCAATTGGACTTTCTAACTCAACAGCTAGCCGAATTCAAGGAAATATTACAGGAAACAAGAATGGCTAACAGGAACATGGAAGTACAATTAAAGCAGACAGAAAAACAACTGTCAAGACAAATAACAGAAGAATGTCAAGCAGTTCAATTAAGAAGTGGGAAAACATTAAATACCTCACTTCAAAGCAGCAGGAAACCAAGAAATGAACAAGTGGATACTCAAAATCCTCCTGAAGACAGTCCGAGCCCAGAAAGGGACAAAGCTGGCGTTCAAACGCCAGTAACAAACAAGGAAGGGGCGTCTAACGCCACTCCAGCTCCCACCACTGGCATTCAAATACCAGTGGGGAATCAGTCACATACAAGTGCTGATAACAACCCTTCTAAAAAGGCTTCCCAACCCACTTCTGTAGGTAATAAACCTGCAGCAACTAAGGTTGAGGAATACAAAGCCAAAATGCCTTATCCTCAAAAACTCCGCCAAGCAGAACAGGATAAGCAATTTGCCCGCTTTGCAGACTACCTCAGGACTCTTGAAATAAAGATTCCGTTTGCAGAAGCACTTGAGCAAATACCCTCTTATGCTAAGTTCATGAAAGAGATCTTAAGTCATAAGAAGGATTGGAGGGAAACTGAAAAAGTTTACCTCACTGAAGAATGCAGTGCAGTCATTCTGAAAAGCTTACCTGAGAAGCTTAAAGATCCTGGGAGCTTTATGATACCATGCACATTAGAGGGCACTTGCACCAAACAAGCTTTATGTGATCTTGGAGCAAGTATCAACCTAATGCCTGCATCTACTATCAGAAAGCTTGGTTTAACTGAAGAAATCAAACCAACCAGGATATGTCTTCAACTTGCTGATGGCTCCATTAAATACCCATCAGGCGTGATTGAGGACATGATAATCAAGGTTGGGCCATTTGCCTTTCCTACTGACTTTGTGGTGCTGGAAATGGAGGAGCACAAGAGTGCAACTCTCATTCTAGGAAGACCTTTCCTAGCAACTGGCCGAACCCTCATTGATGTCCAAAAAGGGGAAGTAACCTTGAGAGTCAATGAGGAAGAGTTCAAGCTGAATGTTGTTAAAGCCATGCAACATCCAGACACCCCAAATGACTGCATGAGTGTTGATATAATTGACTCTCTGGTAAGAGAGGTCAATATGGCTGAGAGTCTCGAATCAGAGCTAGAGGAATTTAGACTCAATGCTTTCGAAAATGCAAAGATTTACAAAGAGAAAGCGAAAAGATGGCATGATAAGAAATTGTCATCCAGAGTCTTTGAGCCGGGGCAAAAAGTTCCGCTATTCAATTCTAGGCTCAAATTATTCCCTGGGGAATTAAAATCCAGGTGGAGAGGTCCATATGTCATTACAAACGTGTCACCATATGGATACATAGAGCTTCAGGATAATGACTCTAACAAAAAGTTCATTGTTAATGGACAAAGAGTCAAACATTATCTTGAAGGCAATTTTGAGCAAGAATGCTCAAAACTGAGACTTGATTAAAACTCAGTCCAGCTAATGACATTAAAGAAGCACTTGCTGGGAGGCAACCCAGCCAATCACAAAATTTAATTTTATTCGTATTAATTAATTAATTATTTCTTTACAGGTTTGAGTCCAAGTATCTTCAAAAGGTGGAATAGCAATTGGTTGAAGTCACAAAGTTACAGGGAAATTTGGAAGCTCACTGGCATGAAAAAGCCAGTAAGAAATACTTTGGGCGTTAAACGCCTAAAAGAAGCTCCCGCTGGGCGTTTAACGCCAGTAAGGGTAGCCATCTGGGCGTTAAACGCCAGAAAGGAGCATCTTCTGGGCGTTAAACGCCAGAAAGATGCACCTTCTTGGCGTTTAACGCCAGTTTGCTAGCATCCTGGGCGTTTAACGCCAGGATGGTGGGGAGGAGGTAAAATTCGTTTTTCTTTACAATTTTTCTAAATTTTTAAGTTTCAATTCATGATTTCTTGCATAAACATGTTTCAAAATATCATCCTTCAAAATCAAATTGGTTTTCTAAGAACCCTAATTTCTAAAATCCCTTTTTCAAAAATATCAAATGTATCTTAATTTATAAACACAAATCTTTTTCCAATCCAATTCTTTTTCAAATATTTTTAATATCTTTTTCCACTCATCTTATCTTTTTATGAAAATACCTCTCCTTCTACTCCTCTCCTTTCCTTTCTTTTGCTTGAGGACAAGCAAACCTCTAAGTTTGGTGTGATTTGCCATGATCACTGAGCTAAAACTCATTAAGATCATGGCACCTAAGAGAACAGGAAGAGCAAGGATGTGAACTTAAGGGAGCCGAAGCATCAGAAATTAATTCTTGAAGGCATCCCACAGAAAGGAACATCCACTTCCCAAAATACAGGTTGTTAAGTTCTAATCCCAGCTTTAACTCTGTGATAGTATTATTATAGGATTTTACCTTAGAAGTTATATAGGAGTAGTAGTACTTAGCATATCTATTTTGATTTTATTTCCAATTAAGCTATAATTTATTTTTCTCATCATCATCAGGCATGAATAAAGTAGTAGATTTTTTAGAATAAAGAAGTAATTTATATTTTTGAGTTCTTAGTAATAAAGACTATAATTAATTATATGTGGTGGCAATACTTGTTGTTCTCTGAATGAATGCTTGAACAGTGCATAAATTGTACTTTGAATTTGATGAATATTGGCTCCTGAAAGGATGAGGAACACGAAAAATATTATTGATGATCTGAAAAATCATGAAATTGATTCTTGAAGCAAGAAAAAGCAGTCAAAAAAAAAAAAAAAAAGAAAAACACAATATTCACAAGCCATGAGCACTAGCCAAGAGTAAAAAGGATCCAAGGCTTTGAGCATCTATGGATAGGAGGGCCCAAGGAAATAAAATCCAGGCCTAAGCGGCTAACTCAAGCTGTCCCTAACCATGTGCTTGTGTCATGAAGGTCCAAGTGAAAAACTTGAGACTGAGTGGTTAAAGTCGTGATCCAAAGTAAAAGAGTGTGCTTAAGAGCTCTGGACACCACTGACTGGGGACTCTAGCAAAGCTGAGTCACAATCTGAAAAGGTTCACCCAGTTATGTGTCTGTGGCATTTATGTATCCGGTGGTAATACTGGAAGACAAAGTGCTTAGGGCCACGGCCAAGACTCATAAATAGCTGTGTTCAAGAATCAACATACTACACTAGGAGAGTCAATAATACTATCTGAATTCTGAGTTCCTAAGGATGCCAATCATTCTGAAATTCAAAAGATACAGGGAGATGCCAAAATTGTTCAGAGACAAAAAGCTACAAGCCCCGCTCATCTAATACGAATCTGAGCTTCATTTAAAACTCTAAAATATCATTACTTCTTAGTTTCTGTTAGAACCTATTTTATTCATCTAGTTGCTTGAGGACAAGCAACAGTTTAAGTTTGGTGTTGTGATGAGCGGATATTTTGTACGCTTTTTGGGGGTAATTTCATGTAGATTCTAGCATGTTTCAGTTAGTTTTTAGTAAAATAATATTAGTTTTTAGGCAAAAATCATATTTCTGGACTTTACTATGAGTTTGTGTGTTTTTCTGTGATTTCAGGTATTTTCTGGCTGAAATTGAGGGAGCTGAGCAAAAATCTGACTTAGGCTGAAAAAGGACTGCTGATGCTGTTGGATCCTGACCTCCCTGCACTCGAAATGGATTTTCTGGAGCTACAGGAGTCCAATTGGCGCGCTCTCAACGGCGTTGGAAAGTAGACATCCAGGGCTTTCCAGCAATATAATAGTCCATACTTTGCACAAGGATAGACGACGTAACTTGGCGTTGAACGCCAAGTACATGCTGCTGTCTGGAGTTAAACGCCAGAAAAACGTCATGATCCGGAGTTGAACGCCCAAAACACGTCAAAACCTGGAGTTTGACGCCAAGAAAGGCCTTTACACGTGGAAAGCTTTAGTCTCAGCCCCAGCACACACCAAGTGGGCCCCAGAAGTGGATTTCTGCACCAATTATCTTAGTTTATTCATTTTTCTGTAAACCTAGGTTACTAGTTTACTATTTAAACAACTTTTACAGACTTATCTTGTACCTCATGACATTTTCAGATCTGAATTACATACTTTTGACGGCATGAGTCTCTAAACTCCATTGTTGGGGGTGAGGAGCTCTGCAGCGTCTCGATGATTTAATACAATTCCTTTGTTTTCCATTCAAACACGCTTGTTCTTATCTAAGATGTTTATTCGCGCTTAATTGTGAAGAAGGTGATGATCCGTGACACTCATCACCTTCCTCAATCCATGAACGTGTGCCTGACAACCACCTCCGTTCTACATCAGACTGAATGAATATCTCTTAGATTCCCCAACAGAATCTTCGTGGTATAAGCCGGATTGATGGCGGCATTCATGAGAATCCGGAAAGTCTAAACCTTGTCTGTGGTATTCCGAGTAGGATTCCGGGATTGAATGACTGTGACGTGCTTCAAACTCCTGAGGGCTGGGCGTTAGTGACAGACGCAAAAGAATCAATGGATTCTATTCCAATCTGATTGAGAACCGACAGATGATTAGCCGTGCTGTGACAGAGCATAGGAACGTTTTCACTGAGAGGATGGGAAGTAGCCACTGACAACGGTGACACCCTACATAGAGCTTGCCATGGAAGGAACCTGCGTGTGAGAAGAGGATTTCAAGGAAGAGTTGAAGTCAAAGGACAAAGCATCTCCAAAACTCCAACATATTCCACAATCCTTTATAAACAAGTAACTCTATTGTTCAAGTAGTCCAAACAATTTTCTTGAAATCCTGACTAAGACAAATAAAATAAACATTGATTGCTTCAAGCCAATAATCTCCGTGGGATCGACCCTTACTCACGTAAGGTATTACTTGGACGACCCAGTGCACTTGCTGGTTAGTTGTGCGAATCACAAATTCGTGCACCAAAGACCAAGGAACAGCTCGGACAAATCGGGGAATATAAGATCTGCCACATCCCCCGTGAACAAAATGCCCGAGCTGACGCACTCTCGAAACTAGCCAGCACCAAACCAGGTGGCTACAATAGAAGCCTCATCCAGGAAATGTTACAGAACCCGTCAATCTCGGAAGAAGAAGAAGTCCTAGCCATATTAAACCAGAACCAAGGATGGATGACCCCCATAATCAACTACCTCAAAATAGGAACACTCCCCACAGAAGAAAAGGAGGCAAAGAGGCTAAAAAGGGAGGCACAGTACTACACCATCATAAACAACATCTTGTACAAAAGAGGGATCTCAGTACCATTATTAAAATGCGTACCGACCTCCCACACAAAGGAAGTATTAGAAGAAGTACACGGCGGCATTTGTGGCAATCATTTTGGAGCACGGGCCCTCGCCAAAAAAGTACTCCGGGCAGAGTTCTATTGGCCAACATTACAGAAAGAAGCCACAGAATTTGTAAAGACATGTCCACCATGTCAGAAACATGCCAACTTCCACATCGCCCCGCCAGAAGAGCTCATCAACGTAACTTCGCCTTGGCCGTTTTCAAAATGGGGACTCGATCTTCTTGGCCCCTTTCCCCAGGGATCAGGACAAGTTAAATTTCTCATAGTAGGGGTAGATTACTTTACAAAGTGGATCGAGGCAGAACCCCTAGCCAACGCTACCGCCCAAAGAAGCCGAAAATTCCAATATAGAAATATTGTCACAAGGTTCGGAGTCCCATATTCAATAACCACAGACAATGGCACTCAATTCACAGATGCAGGCTTCAGAAAACTTGTAGCCGACTTGAATATAAAGCACCAGTACACCTCCGTCGAACATCCACAGGCCAATGGACAGGCTGAAGCCGCCAACAAAAGTCATATTGGCCGAGTTAAAATGAAGATTACAGGATGCAAAGGGAGCCTGGGCAGAAGAGCTTCCACAGGTCCTATGGGCATATCGAACGACACTGCATTCCACCACAAAGGAATCCCCCTTCCGGTTAGCATACGGAATAGAGGCAATGATTCCAGTAGAGATTGAGGAAAGATCGCCTAGAGTAGTTCATTACAATGAGGGAGCAAACTCCCAACTTCAGAGGGAAGAGCTCGACCTACTACCTGAAATCCAAGAAAGCGCTCGGATCATGGAGGAAGCTCTAAAGTGTCGAATGGCTTCCAGATATAATCAAAGGGTAGTACCGAGAAGTTTTGCAGAGAACGATGTCATCCTAATCCGAAATGATATTGGAACAACTCGAGCAGGAGAAGCAAAGCTAGCAGCAAACTGGAAAGGACCCTACCGAGTTACAGAAGTACATGGGAAGGGCTACTACAGACTGTCCGAACTCGATGGACGAGAGCTTCCCAGATCATGGCACGCCTGCAACCTAAGAAGGTACTACAGCTAGAAAAGGTAAAGGATCTCATTATTGGATGCACTCTTTTTTCTGAAAAGGTTTTTTAATGAGGCACCAGGTTGAGACCTAGACACTATCCGACTTAAAAGGATTTCAACATGTATATATTCGCACTTTTCTTTGAATAAAATTTATTTAGATATTCTACAAGATTTCAAGACGCATTAATCTGAAGTATTCATCGTCCGATTATAAAGCAACAGATCGGCAGAAAGTGAAAAACAATTTCACTGCACGATCACGACAAAGATAACCGTCCGATAAAGGTGAAAACGTGATTCACCCAGAAGACGATCTAAAGAAGCCAACCACTTTCTACAAATTGGCAAAGATGAACACAGAATAATGTAAGAAGTTATCGAAAGCAATCCAAAAAAAGAACCTGACGAGGTCTTACGGATAGCTAAAATAATAACTTAAAGACTGACCGACGTTCAGAAGTCGGACCAAGTCAACCCAATTTATAAGTAAACCCTGGAAAGAGGTCTGGCCAACCCTATTAAAGAGGATTACTTTAACTTAAGAAGAGATCAACCTAACAAAGTCAATTTCCTACAAAACAAAGTTATAAAAGTAATCCCTGAAAGAGACCTGACAAAGGTCCAAGAAAGAGGATTTCAGAAATAACTTAGAAAGAGATCGACCTAACGAAGTTGGTTTCCTACAAAACAAAGTTATAAAAGTAATTCCTAAAAGAGACCTGACAAAGGTCCAAGAAAGAGGATTACAAAAATAACTTAGAAAGAGATCGAGCTAACGAAGTCGGTTTCCTACAAAACAAAGTTATAAAAGTAATCCCTGAAAGAGACCTGACAAAGGTCCAAGAAAGAGGATTACAAAAATAACTTAGAAAGAGATCGACCTAACGAAGTCGGTTTCCTACAAAACAAAGTTATAAAAGTAATCCCAGAAAGAGACCTGACAAAGGTCCAAGAAAGAGGATTACAAAAATAACTTAGAAAGAGATCGATCTAACGAAGTCGGTTTCCTACAAAACAAAGTTATAAAAGTAATCCCTGAAAGAGACCTGACAAAGGTCCAAGAAAGAGGATTACAAAAATAACTTAAAAGGGGACCAACGCAAAGGAATCGGTTATGGAGTGCCAAAAATACGTACAAAAGCACAAAAACCGAGAAACAAGTCGGACCCACACAGACACAACTTCAAAGTATCCAAGCTATAAACATTACGTACAAAGCAATACAGAAAGGTCGAGTTGCAAGGTTCCAACATTCTCAGAAAATAGAAGAGATAATAAGTTATAAAGCCTCAGAGGCCATCAGAACCTACCTTAAAAGGATAGCGAGCTACTCTTTGTTTTTCAAAGTAAAAGTTGCTAAAGCAAGCAACTAGAAAATGTCAGCAAATAAACAAAAAAAGTTTTAAGAGCCCACAAGACGGGCCAACTACACAAATATCCAGAAAGAGATCAGCAAGCATCAGGAGCCTTTTTGGCATCATCAAGACAAGGAGAAGGAGGACGAGTCTGAATAGGCACAGCGTCTATAGTTCCATCCTCCCGGTTCAGAACCTGGCAATCCGAATCAGGTGCAATCGGAGGAGCAGAAGATTGCGACACTTTGGCAGAGGACACAGGGGGAGGATCAGCATCATCATCACCATCGTCATCAGGGACAATCTTGCCATCACTGACAACATTGTCCAGGCTGAAAGGGGTAAGATCGGCCTCGGGAGCAATGACCCGAACTTGCTCCTTCATGTTCTCGTAAGCAGCAGTCACGCTGCCAACGAGATGACCTTGGAGCTCAGAATAATCTTCCCGGGCATTGTTCAACTCCCCCCTCAAGCGCATCACCTCCCGATAAGACGTAACGTAACTTTCCTTATGCATCATGGCTGTGTCCTCGGCCAACCTCAAAGAAGCTTCCAGTGAAAGGGAACTCGCCTTCTCGTTTTCTAGATCCTTCTCTAACTTGGTCACCTTTACTTCAAGTTCCTCCTTCAACTCCCTCATCTGGTCAAACTCCTGCTTTGCCTCCTCCATAAATGCTTTGGTGGCGTGGAGAGGAAGATTTTGAGCAGTCCGGTATATAGCAGCCGCCATATGCGCCATCTTTACATTATTTTGGGCCATAAATTCCAAATAATGGAGGATGGACACATCGTCCATGGAGAGGGAACCATAGGGACCGATTTGCTGATCCACAAATTCAATGGCATTAAAATCGGGAGCATCGAGGTCGAAAGGCTCAGCTGTTTTTTGTTTTTTATTGGGAGGAGCAATAGAAGGCGCAGCAGAAGTAGGATCCACCAGACGAACTCGGGGAGTAGGGATCACCTTCTTCACCCCAGGGGAACTCGGCACAGACGGCTTCACGCGCACTTGGGAGGATCCTTCCCCAGCCGCCTTGGCCAAGATGTTTTTAGCAGCAGTCGCCCTCTACGGTCTTTTAAAAGCTTTCATGGATTCATTATTCTTCATTGCCTCTGAAAATAAAACAGAAATTAAGCCACAAGTCGGAAAAGACAGTCACAAGCAATATAAACAGATAAAAAAAAGGAAACACAAAATACCCAGCTCAGTTTGAAGAAGAGAGGGATTGGTTAGAAATTTCTTTGTGTCGAGATGGGGAGGTTGACCCCAGTGTTCTTCCAAGACAGTCACAAAGGCTCGCTCAACCTCATCCAACATCTCCCACGTATATCAGGACACCCTCACATCCTTTTGCCATTCCAAGGGAAAAGGAGGCTCGTCATTTTCATCCAAAAAGAAGGGCCGAGCTCCTTCAACAGCTCAAACCTTGAAAAAATAGTTTTTAAAATCACGGAATGACTCGTCAAACATGGAGAAGACCTTCTTTCCCTCGGTAGAGCGAAAGGAGACCCAAGCTGCCTTCTTTTTTACCACTCCGGGCTTAGTCAAGACAAACAGATAGAAAAAGAGAGATTGGGAAGTAGGGATACCAAAACCATTGCACAACAATTGAAAAATCTTTATGAAACCCCAAGAATTAGGGTGAAGTTGAGAGGGGGCGACATTGCAGGACCATAACAGGTCGGCCTCAAATTTAGTAAAAGGAAGGGTGATACCCAGCTGACCAAAGAAAAAGTCATAAACATAGAAGTAAGGGCGATCGTCAACAACCCGAGTAGAGAAGCAGACTCTCTCTTCAGAGGAGGGAGGGACAAGTTTATAGTTCTTCTCATCATCTGGATTACTACAGACCCTATGAAACTGCCTAAGCTGCGCGCAAAACTCGGAATCAACCAAAGAGACACACATAAGAACCATTGAGTCCACCCAATCAGCCATGCCCTCAAGAACCCGGGAAGGCATCTCTACAATGTTATTGCGAGAAGACATGAGGCCAACTAAATCCTACAATAAGAAAAGAAGAGTGGATTATTAAAAAAGCATCTCGGACGAGGGGCAAAACAGCTCGACGGATGAACAAAAAGGAAAGCCCCAAGATTCAAACCAAAGTCCTGGGGCATCCTTTGGAGGCAGTAACAAAGCAAGGATTCAAGAAATTTCTACAGCTTACGTCCCAGCACTCATCAGAAAGAAAATAAAGTCTCAAAGGAAACAAAGGAAGTAAAAACACAAAGTCACCACCTTTCTACAGTCTATCAGCAAAAAGCATTGTCAAACATCAAAAATATCAAGCAAAAACCATCATCGAAGACGCAAACAGAAGCGGCGACAACATGCAAAAGCCCTAAAAAAAGATTCAAGCAACGAGAAAAGCAAAAAGACTCGCACCAAAAATGAAGAAATTCCAGAACACGCAGCAATCAGGCACGGTAAAAACAGAAAGATCCAAACTTTCTCTAAAGCAAAATTCAAACTTTCTACAGATATATAAAGAAATAGAGGAAGAAAAATCGAACCTAGAGAAATAGAAGAAAACCTCGAAAGAAAGCCGAGGAGCAGAAGCAACAAAGCCACCCCTTGAAGCGGAAAACCTCAAAGATAGAAGGAGAAAATCTGGAAATCACCCCTCTTCCACAGAGAGCAGTGACAGAACAAACGTTACGGGAAGAAATTACGAAAGAAACAGAAAATAAGAGAGTAAAGGGAGAAGTTACGAAGAAGAGCGAAGAAGAGAAACCGTTTTTTTGATTGAGAAAATTCAAAATAAAACTAGGAGAAAACGGGGCAATTAATACCAATTAATGAAGGTATTAAACCCTCTCACGTTCCCAAAAGCAAAAGCGCTGATATAAAAGCACGCGATTTTAGAGGAAAACGTTCTACATTCAAAAGATTCTACAAAAGGAAGAAATCGACAAAATGCTTGAGTTCGGCTTCGTCATAGAAGGACCAAAGTCAAAAACTCGACTTCAACAAAAAGACCGAGCTCAAGCAGGGGCACTGTTCATGCCCTGGGTCGAGCTACCCGACCTAGGATAATTGGCGACAAAGCGACCGACCTCTTCAGGTCAGATTATCCGACCTCTTCTCAAAGAGCTTGGCCAAATCGACAGGAAAGCCCAGTAAAGGGCCCAGATAGAGGAACACGACCCAAATCCTAAGGCAACCCAAGCCTGCAGAGATAAAGGGAGGTTCCTTTGGAGTTAAAGATGACCCCACTCAAAGATAAGATACGATAAGATAACTAACTTATCTTATCTAAGAAGGTCGCTCCACACCATTATAAATACACTGGAGCACCCAGGTATAACTCATACTCTGATTCTACTCAATACCTGCTTAATATCCTTGCTAACTTAAGCATCGGAGTCCCTTGCAGGTACCCCCCACACTCCGGGGACGAAGGATCAGCACCACCACCGTGTCCAACAAGTCGGACACGGCGGCTCCAGCCACCATCAACAAGTCGGACACAACAGCTCCGACCAGTACAGAAGATCTCGTCTGAGATTGACCTACAGTTTCAGGTAACCCTCGGAACAGAAGGTAACTTAGGAACTGTTGCGCTTCCGCCACCACCGGCACTGCAACCAAGCGCCGCCACAGGATCACCGCCGCCACCATCTGAGGCGGCAACTCTCTCTCTGCTTCTGCCACAACACAACCCCCTGCCTATCCAGTTCTATTTCTGCCCTACACTCCAGGTTACCTGCCTCCGCCTCAACTCTGCTTTCTTGTTTCTTAATTTTACTCTTAGCTACTGTTCGTTTTGGCTAGTTAGAATTCGATTTTCACATGTTAGGATAGATAGAAATAACTGCTGTTAGGTAGCTAGGTTGTGGTTAGAGGATTCTAGGCCTAAAAAGTGCGCTGTATTTGTTTACCTGCTTCTGTACATATTGCTTGCTGCTGAGTGGTTTGATTATGCTTTGCCATGATGTACCTCTAGTTTGCTGCTATGCTTGTTAAGAACCTTGCCATGCTTACTTGATTATGTGAATGGTACTTGACTGATGCTTTTGAAACCAATTCTTGTTCATTTTGTCATCCAGGAACGTCCAAATTATAGCCGAAATGCTGCTTGATTTTTCCCAAAACTATTTCAACTCTAAATCTTTGCTTAAGGGATTGAACTTGGCATTTACAATTCCACCTTTTCCTAGCTCTTACCAAGTTCGATGCCCAGGACTTTTGGGCCAGTTTTCCCGTTCTTATTTTAATTCCCGTGATTGGCATTAACCAAGTGAACTTAAAGAGCTGCCACATTTTTGTTAAAGCATGATAGGCAACCTCCTTACATTATGATCATTCTCTTACAATAGTTGGTATGCTTTGATTGTGTAACTTCCTTTTAACTCAACTTAGTTTTCAATCTCTCATAGTTGCACAATTGCATTTTATTGCTTGTAACACCAACTATTGCGAGTTCATTTTCATGCATTTTTGAGAATTCCATACTCTTATGCTGGTGAACATAATTGTTGTGCACAATTTTGCAAATTTTTTTCATTAGGCAATTCTCCACTATACCACTAATCATCAAACTTCATTTTCCTAACTCACTAATTTCTCTAACGTACTAATTTCACTTTTAATTACACTTAACCTTTAACCATTCTTTTAGGGTATGATTGATGAATATGCCTATTCTTTGAGAGTTGTGTTACATTGGTTGAAATTTTGAATTCTTGGATTATGCTTCCATTTTCTATGCTTACTTGCTATCCAAGTTTTCTGTTTTAGTTCACCATTTGCCTGTTTGTCATTCATCTTACATCCTGAACATGTCTTACTTGCTTCGTGCTACTTGCTTAATTGCTTATACTCTATTCTATTCTATTTTTCAGGATGTCAGACAAAGGGAAAGCCATAGCCATTACCTCCAAGAAGAGGAAACACTCTAAGACTTCTACCCCTTCTCCCTATACCAATTATGCTAAGAATCCGCTAAGTGAAATGGATAAGGAAAATCAGTTGCTACCTTCCACTGACCCAACCAAATTTCCCAACCTTTACTGTGAGCTTCTCCTTCCCAATTATCAGAAGAAGAACTTGAACATTGAAAAGAGACTAGCCTTCCCCAATGATGTGAGACGCGCCATCAACAACCGCATTCTAGAGTTGGGTTTGGACTTTGTTGATAGGGATTTAGGAAACATCAATATCTCATGGGTCAAGGAGTTCTATTGCAACTTCTTCCGTGCCACTCTTGATTCAGTACAGCTAAGGGGTAGAGAGATTATGATTACTAAGGCTACCATTGAGGAGGCATTACAGTGCCAACACCTTACTGATGGCACCTGCGCTTATCAGCAGGCTGATGTTGCTATCCAGTGCATGACTTTTGACTATGAGGCGCTTATGTGCGTGATTGCCACACCAGATGCTCCATGGGTAATGGATTCGGGCAACACAAAGCCCAAAGGGATTCTTTTTGCTCATTTGACTAGAGAGGCTAAGACTTGGCAGATGATATTCGCCCACTATGTCTTACCCACTACTCACTTTTCTGAGATCCCGATAGACATGTTAGTTCTGATTGGTTGTGTCATGGAGGGTAAGGAGGTATATTTTTCCCGATTGATCCAGCAGAGCATGTGGCGAGCACACATCCGTGGCCTACTCCCGTTCCCTACACTAGTCACCAGCATGGTTGCACTAGCCGATGTTCCTTGGCAGGATGATGATGTGACACCACCACCCCCAGAGGACGACGACAAGGAGGTTACCATTCCTTGGGGTGGCTGGGTGCACGTGAAGCCCCCGGCTAGACGCCGTTCTAGGGCTAGAGCGGTTGTGGAGGCAGCTAGACCTTCACCCTTCACAGCAGCAGCTCCATCCTCTTCTACAACCCCTTCTTCAGCCGCAGCCCATGTGCCACCACCACCAGCACCAGAGCCGACATACTTACTGGTACAGCTCTTGTTTCGCTTCATGGAGCACAGCAAGCGCCAGCTCATACATCGCCTGGATCGGATTGACCAGGTGTTTATCTCAAAGGGTATTGAGCTACCTCCGTTCCCAGATTTCCCATCCTCCGATGAGCAGGATTAGGAGGAGGAGGATGTTGAGGAGCCAGCTCAGCAGGATGCACCACCTGAGACACATGTCACTACAGAGACCACAGAGATCCAGCAACCAGTACTATAGTCTCAGCCAGAGCCAGAGCCTACCGGTGTACCTTTCCCTGATCCTCAGGATTAGCATCGGAGACGATGCTTGATCTTAAGTGTGGGGAGGTTCCGGTGGCACCATTAGAGGACGTGAACATTTTGGCTATTTCCTAGTTATGCTACCTGGCTATCTTATTTTGTGCACTTTTGTATATATTTGTTATTTTGGTTTATTTTGGATACTTTTACCTTAGTTGTTGCATATTTTGGATGTTAGATATTTTGGATGCTAGATTTCATACTCTTTAGTTGGATTTTTCTTTAACTATAGGGCACCACCCCAATTGATTGGAAAAATTTTGTGGAACTTGCTTGAATTATCTATATTTTGTGAAGCATATTTTGAGCTAAGAACACAAGCAAGTGAGACTTGAGCCTATTTGATGTGGTTACATTTTATAACCACCTATTCTTCCTTCTTGTGTGAAATTACTCTCTCTCTATGATTGTGATCCTTGATTTGCCTAATTCTATATGTCCAATTATTCCTTGTATTCATGCATTTATATGATTGAGGCAATTATTTCATTAGCTCACTTAACCAAATAGCCTTATCTTTTATCAACCTTTGTTAGCCAATTTTGAGCCTACGCTTAACCCACTTGTTTCTCAATTTAGCACATTACAAGCCCCAAAGCGAAAAATAATAAAAGTCCCTTGTTTGGACCTTTGATTAGCTTAGGCTAGTGAGAGTGCTTATTTTCAAGATTAGTGAGGATTGGGAACATTGGTCGGGATAAAAGGGATGTTTTGTGTTTTTATATTTGGGAATTAGTGTATGCTTATGTATTGATTAAATGTAAGACCTTATGCATTGAGATTCTTGAAAGAAAAGAAGAAAAAAATGATGAGAAAAAAAAACAAAAGAAAAATAAATGGAAAAAGAAAAAAATATATAGAAAAAAAAAGAAAGGATAAGAAAGAAATAAAAAGGGGACAAAATGCCCCAAAGCAAAGCTCAATAAAAGATCAATGCATAATTGTTGTGAAATGAAAAGAAAATGCATGAGTATGTAAAAAAGCGAGAGATGGGTAGTTAGGTTAGAATTCAATTATATAGGTCACTATATAGGTTAGGTGGGAAAGTTTAAGCTCATCAAAGGTCCAAATTCTAGTCCACTTATCCATATATAATTCTACCTTGACCCTAGCCCCATTACAACCTATGAAAGACCTCATGATGAATGTATGCATGCATGGATTAAGTGTTGACTATTAGAAGAAGATCAAATTTTGGAAAAACATGATTAGTAGAGAATTGAGTGAATTAACCCTTAAACACTTGAGTGAAAAGAGCGGAAACACATCCGGTGAGGGTTCCATAGCTCAATTACATGTTTTTACCACTATCATCAATATTCATGCTCGTTTATGATTCTTTTGATAATCCAATGCAATTATGGTTTGGACTTGGTTTCTATTGCTCTAAGCCCTTGTGCTTACACATGTTTTTTTGGAAATTGATTTGTTTTGACCAAGCATTTTCATTCACTTTAGGTAGTTGCATTTAGATAGGTTCATGTAGCTTAGTTGCATTTAATAAATGCCATATCCCTTAATTCCTTCTTATTTTAGCATGAGGACATGCTAAGGCTTAAGTGTGAGGAGGTTGATAAACCCCGTTTTTAGGGTTTATCTTGTGTTGAATTTAAAGTATTTTGCTAACCTTTTCTCACATTTAGCCAATGAATTAGCATGATTTTGTGATCTCTCTCGTATTTGTGCTTGAATGTAAAAACATGCTTTTTAAGCCTTTAATTTGGTAATTTTAATTCATCCATGATTCCACAAGATGCCTTGATGTGTTTGCTAGCAATCTCAGGTTAAAATAGGCTAGGCATGGATCAAAGGAGCAAGGAAGGAAGCATGCAAGTGGAGAGAAGCACAAAAAAGTCAAAGAATTGATCTCGGCCAAGGACGCGTACGCGCGCAAGGCGCTCGCGCACACATTGCGATATCGGCCAGGGACGTGTACGCATACCATGCGTGTCTGCACCGGAGGCCGCACATGAGTTTTAAACAAAAAATGTGCCTAGAAATTTCTGGGAAGCTGTGGGGCCCAGTTACAACCAACTTTAGCGTTAAAGTGCTTTAAAGAACCAAGGATTGAAGGGGAAGGCATCAATAGTTCATTTAAACACATTAGGATTAGTTTAGAAGTAGTTTCTAGAGAGAGAAGCTCTCACTTCTCTCTAGAATTAGGATTAGGTTTAGGTTAATCTCTCCTCTTAGATCTAGGATTAATTCATGCTTTGATTTACTATTCCATTATCAATTCTTACTCCTCTCTTCTCCCTCTCTCTAGTTTTGTACTTTAATCCTTGTAATTCTTTACTTTGTTGTGGATCTATTTTTGTTCTTTTGTTTTCTTTCAATAATGCAATTTGAGATAATTCATGATAATTGTGATTTTCTTGATTGTTGTTGTTAATTCTTTATATTCAATTGTTGTTAGAATTCTTTCTTGTTGTGATTTACTATACTTTTCTTTTGTACCTTCCAAGTGTTTAATGAAATGCTTGGGAGGATGTTAGAATAGAATTTTATGTTCTTGGCTTAGGAAAGGTAACTTAGGAACTCTTGAGTTACTAATATCTAAGTGATTGAAATTTATGAGAAAAAAAGGGAAAAGATATTTTTTATTTTTGAATTTTTAATGAGGAGAGAGAAAAATAACAAAGATGACTCACAACATGAAAATTATGAATCAAAACACATGATGCATGCAAGAACACTATGAATGTCAAGATGAACACCAAGAACACTTTGAAGATAAACATGAACATCAAGACTTGTTTTTGAAGAATTTTCAAGAAAAGAAAAACATGCAAGACACCAAACTTAGAAATCTTTTCATGTTTAGACACTATGAATGCAAGAATGCATATGAAAAACAACAAAAAAACACAAAACAAGAAAATATCAAGATCAAACAAGAAGACTTACCGAGAACAACTCGAAGATCATGAATAACACCATGCATAAGTTTTCGAAAAAAATGCATAAGTTTTTAAAACATGCAATTGACACCAAACTTAAAAATTGACTCAAGACTCAAACAAGAAACACAAAAATTTTGTTTGGTTTTTATGATTTTATTATTTTTTTTCGAAAACATATAGGAAAAAGTAAAATAAGGAATTTAAAATTTTTAATAAGAATTCCAGGAATCTATGCAATGTTAGTCTAAAGCTCCGGTCCAGGAATTAGACATGGCTTAATAGCCAGCCAAGCTTTAGCATACAAATCAGATATACAACAGCTGATACTTCATCCAACTTCATATACTGATAAGGGGAAGCCTCAATCCAATTGCATTAGACATGGCTTTACAGCCAGCCAAGCTTCAACATGCTTCATGAGACACTAGAATTTATTCTTAAAAATTTAGAATAATTTTTCAAAAACAGAAGTAAAAATTTTTTGACAGATTTTTGAAAATTTTTTTGAAAATAAAACAAAAAGAAAATTACCTAATCTGAGCAACAAGATGAACCGTCAGTTGTCCAAACTCGAACAATCCCCGGCAACGCCGCCAAAAACTTGGTGCACAAAATTGTGATCATCAACAATGGCACCAAAAACTTGGTAGCGCTCTCAAACGTGAATCACACTTTGTCACAACTTCGCACAACTAACCAGCAAGTGCACTGGGTCATCCAAGTAATAAACCTTACGTGAGTAAGGGTCGATCCCACGGAGATTGTTGGTATGAAGCAAGCTATGGTCATCTTGTGAATCTCAGTTATGCGGATTCAAATGGTTATAATGGTTTTCGAAAATAATAATAAATAAAACATAGAATAAAGATAGAGATACTTATGTAAATCATTAGTGGGAATTTTAGATAAGTGTATGGAGATGCTTTGTCCCTGTTAAATCTCTGCTTTCCTACTACCTTCCTTCAATCCTTCATACTCCTTTCCATGGCAAGATGTATGTAGGGCATCACTGTTGTCAATGGCTACATCCCATCCTCTCAGTGAAAATGGTCCAAATGCTCTGTCACAGCACGGCTAATCATCTGTTGGTTCTCGATCATGTCGGAATAGAATTCATTGATTTTTTTGCATCTGTCACCACGCCCAACAATCGCAAGTTTAAAGCTCATCACAGTCATTCAATCCTTGAATCCTACTTGGAATACCACAGACATGGTTTAGACTTTCCGGATTCTCAAAAATGGCCGCCAATAATTCTAGCTTATACCACGAAGATTCTGGTTAAGGAATCCAAGAGATTTTCGCTCGTTCTAAGGAAGAACGGAAGTGGTTGTCAGTCACGCGTTCATAGGTGAGAATGATGATGAGTATCACAGATCATCACATTCATCATATTGAAGTGTAACGAATATCTTAGAATAAGAATAAGCTGAATTGAATGGAAAATAGTAGTAATTGCATTAATTCTCGAGGTACAACAAAGCTCCACACCCTTAATCTATAGTGTGTAGAAACTCCACCGTTGGAAATAGATAAGTGATGGTCCAGGCATGGCCGAATGGCCAGCCCCCATAAACATGATCAAAGGATCATAAGGTGAACAAAAATAATCCAAAGATGTCTAATACAATAGTAAAATGTCCTATTTTTACTAGACTAGTTACTAGGGTTTACAGAAATAAGTCTAAATGCAGAAATCCACTTCCGGGGCCCACTTTGGTGTGTGCTCGGGCTGAGCTTGAGCTTTACACGTGCAAAGGCTTCTTCTGGAGTTAAACGCCAAGTTGTAAATGTTTTTGGCGTTTAACTCTGGTTTGTGACGTGTTTCTGGCGTTTTACTTCAGAATACAGCATGGAACAGGCATTGAACGCCAGTTTACGTCATCTAAACTCGAACAAAGTATGAACTATTATATATTGCTGGAAATCTCTGGATGTCTACTTTCCAACGCCGTTGAGAGCGCGCCAAAAAATCCATTTCGAGTGCAGGGAGGTCAGAATCCAACAGCATCAACAGTCCTTTTTTAGCCTGAATCAGATTTTCGCTCAGGTCCCTCAATTTCAGCCAAAAAATACCTGAAATCAAAGAAAAACACACAATCTCATAGTAAAGTCTAGAAATGTGAATTTTTCATAAAAACTAATGAAAACATCCCTAAAAGTAGCTAGATCCTACTAAAAACTACCTAAAAACAATGCCAAAAAGCGTATAAATTATCCGCTCATCAAGCTCCTTAATGTCTCTTCCTTGCCTTTGTTGCTCTTCCCTCATGGCTTTTTGGTCCTCTCTAATTTTGTGGAGGATAATGGAGTGCTCTTGGTGCTCCATCCTTAGTTGCTCCATGTTGGAACTCAAATCCCCTAAAGAGGTGTTGAGTTGTTCCCAATAGTTGTGTGGAGGAAAATGCACCCCTTGAGGCATCTCAGGGATTTCTTGATGAGGGACTTCCTCATGCTCTTGTTGAGGTCCATGAGTGGGCTCTCTTGTTAGATCCATCCTCTTTTTAGTGATGGGCTTGTCCTCTTCAATGAGGATGTCTTCCTCTATGACAATTTCGGCTAAATTGCATAGGTAACAGATGAGATGAGGAAAGGTTAATCTTGCCAAAGTGGAGGGCTTGTCAGCCACCTTGTATAGTTCTAGAGGTATGATCTCATGAACTTCCACTTCCTTTCCAATCATGATGCTATAGATCATGATAGCCTGATCCACAGTTACTTCGGATCGGTTGCTAGTAGGAATGATAGAGCGTTGGATGAACTCTAACCATCCTCTAGCCATGGGTTTGAGGTCAAGCCTTCTCAGTTGAACTGGCTTGCCTTTGGAGTCTCTCTTCCATTGGGCTCCTTCTACACAGATGCTCATGAGGACTTGGTCCAACCTTTGATCAAAGTTGACCCTTCTTGTGAAAGGATGAAGATCTCCTTGCATCATTGACAAGTTGAATGCCAACCTCACATTTTCTGTACTGAAATCTAAGTATTTCCCCCGAACCATTGTGAGCAAATTCTTTGGGTTCGGGTTCATACTTTGATCATGGTTCTTAGTGATCCATTCATTAGCATAGAACTCTTGAATCATTAAGATTCTGACTTGTTGGATAGGGTTGGTGAGAGCTTCCCAACCTCTTCTCCGAATCTTTTGCCGAATCTCCAGATATTCGCTCTTTTTGAGCTTGAAGGGGACCTCGGGAATCACCTTCTTCTTGCCCACAACTTCATAAAAGTGGTCTTTATGGACCTTTGAGATGAATCTCTCTACCTCCCATGACTTGGAGGTGGCAGCAATTGCCTTCCCTTTCCTCTTTCAAGAGGTTTCTCCGGCCTTAGGTGCCATTAATGGTTATGGAAAAAAAAGCAACGCTTTTTCCACACCAAACTTAAAAGGTTTGCTCGTCCTCGAGCAAAAGAAGAAAGAAAGGAGTAGAAGAAGAAGAAATGAAGGAGATGGAGGTGGAGGAGTGGTTCGGCCAGGGGGGTTTGGAGTATTTGTGATGTGTTAAAATGAAGGAGCAAGGCACGGTATATATAGGGTAAGGGGGAGAGGGAATCCATGTGATAGAGGTTTGGTTTGGGAGGGAAATTGTTTGAATTTGAGTTGGTGGGGGTAGGTGGGTTGTATGATGGGAAATAGTAGATGGATGTGAGTAGTGAAAAGGTTATGGGAAAGAGGGTAGGATTTGATAGGTGAATGGTGTTTAGGGAAGGGTGTTATGGAAAGGTGTGAAAAGGAGTGAGAATGAGTTAGGGTAGGTAGGGATCCTGTGGGGTCCACAGATCCTAAGGTGTCAAGCATTTCTCATCCATGTACCTTTCTAGCGTTTAAACGCCCTCTGTGTGGCATTTCTGGCATTGAACGCCAAGCTGCTGCACATTTATGGCATTAAACACCAATCTGGCTGCCAGTTCTGGCGTTTAACGCACAGAATGCTGTCAGACTGGGCGTTAAACACCTATTTTGCTACCCTTACTAGCATTTAATGCCAGCCAGACACCAGACACCCTTTTCTGGCATTAAACGCCAATCTGTGTGCCATTTCTGGTATTTAACGCCCAGAATGGTGCCAGACTGGGCATTAAACGCCTACTTTGCTAGCCTTACTGGGATTTGAACGCCAGTAAGCTCGTCCTCTAGGGTGTGCTGTTTTTTATTCCTGCTTTAATTCTGCAGCTATTTTTGTGACTTCACATGGTCATCAACCTAAAGAAGACATAGACTAACACTAGAAAATAGAATGAAAAAGTAATTAATATAGATACATAAAATTGGGTTGCCTCCCAATAAGCGCTTCTTTAATGTCAATAGCTTGACAAGAAGCTCTTACAGAGCTTCACAGATGCTCAGAGCATGGTTGTGGCCTCCCAACACCAAACTTAGAATTTGAGTGTGGGGGCTTTGTCTGACTCTGTATTGAGAGAAGCTTTTCATGCTTCTTCTCCATGTTTACAGAAGAAGATCTTTGAGTCTTGAACACAAGGTAGTCCTCATTCAATTGAAGGACTAACTTTTCTCTGTCCACATCAATTACAGCCCTTGCTGTGGCTAGAAAGGGTCTTCCAAGGATGATGGATTCATCCTCATCCTTCATAGTGACTAGGATTATGAAGTTAACAGGGACGTAAAGGCCTTCAACCTTCACTAAGACATCCTCTACAAGTCCATAAGCCTGTTTCATTGATCTGTCTGTCATCTCTAGTAAGATTCTTGCAGCTTGTATCTCAAAGATCCCTAGTTTCTCCATTACAGAGAGTGGCATGAGGTTGATACCTGACCCCAGGTCACACAAAGCCTTTTCAAAGGTCATGGTGCCTATGGTGCAAGGTATTAAGAACTTTCCGGGATCCGGTTTCTATTGAGGCAATGTCTGCTGAATCCATGTATTTAGTTCATTGATGAGCAATGGAGGTTCATCCTCCCAACTCTTATTACCAAATAACTTGGCATTCAGCTTCATGATTGCTCCCAGATACAAAGCAACTTGCTCTTCACACTACAAGAAAACACGTCTGTTGCCACGCTTTTAAAGCGTGGCGAAAAGCTGAAAAAGCGTGGCAATAGCTTTTCGCCACGCTTTTTGAGCTACCGCCACGCTTTTGAAAAGGTGACCTATCAAAGGGTGGCGGTTACTCTATCGCCACGCTTTTTTTAGTCTATTGCCACGTTTTTTGTTTGCCACGCTTTTTTACAAACAGCCACTTGTAAAAGCGTGGCTGTAGGTAGGAAATATGGCCACGCTTTTAAAGCGTGATCATATGTAGAAGGTAGGGCCACGCTTTACAAGCGTGGCAATAGAACAGATATGGCCACCCTTTTACAAGCGTAACAGTAGACGAGATATTGCCACGCTTTAATAGCCTTATCAAGTTGGAAAAAAAATCCTTTTTTGATTTTTACCTTCATCGCTGCAAAATATAAATTTTCAATCCTTTTTTGTTATCAAACCTATAAATAAAGTATGCAATTTTTATTACAAGATAAATCAAACAATAACTAGTGACATATAGCTACAGAAGTGACATTAGTTGCCTTCACGTCCAGTAATACATTAGCTGCTTTCACATCCCGATCAATAATCTTAGGATTGCATTGCTCATGAAGATATTCTAGGCCTTGGGCTGTTCCCAGAGCCACTTTTTTTCTCGTAGGCCAATCCAAAACACCTCCCCAGGTTTGAGTTCTTCAAAAGAAAATGACCCAAGTTTTAGAAGCCAGCATAAACAACAATATACAGTTCTATGTTATCAATATAAATTTAAATTTGGCGGAGCAGGAAACAGAATTTTTTATGCTATCTAGTGGATATTTGAAATTGGGTAAGCTTACATTATGACAGTTCTATTGATTATATAGATCAGCTTCATCTTTCTCTTTCGTGTTTTATTTCCCTAAGACTCTGTTATGATGATGATAATTATACCCTGGAATGTTAAATAGCTATAGGAATGAAACAAAAATAAAGATGCAAAATGGAGGTGACTCTTGTAAAACTATTACTCTCGCAAAGCCAATTTTATTTATAACTAGTAGGACTACTCATGTACCATATAAGTTGATGGTTAAATACCTCGAAGATGATAGGCAACCTCGAAAAGTTTCCTGAGCTTGCGAATATATTCTGCCTCCTCTGTAAAGCAAAAGTAGATAATAAAACTGATTAGTATAGAACAACTATGTTTTTTTTCCCTAATAATAACATAATATATTTATTTTCTAAATTTCCCAATTTCTCTATACAATATCAACTAAACCCTTAATTTTATACATTTAAAATTTTATTAGCTAATTGTTTATTAAAAAAAAACAATTTTGTAGCAGATCTCGCTTAATTTTAATCTAGAATAATCCTAATAAGGAGCCAATTTTATATATAGTAGTTCAATACAGTCAAGGTTTGCACTTTCTATTAATTTTGACTTTTTGAGTAAGGAGAAGAAATAAATAAATTACTCTATTTCATTTAAAAGTTAAAACACGTAAACCATGTAAGTTCTTCGTCTTGTCCTGTACATGTCTACATTTTTGACAAAACTATATTTATTAAAGAGAATAATAATAATAATAATAATAATAATAATGCTTTTATGGGATCTAAAAATTTCTTCTCACCTATCTGTAGATTGCAGAGAGTGATTTGCTTCCTGAGTTTGCTAAGGATGATGTTGACCTTTTGACCATAGTGGGACAGTTCCTGCTTATACTCTCTGAAACCAACCAAATATATATAAGCACATTATTCTACGTATTAATTAAGCAGCAAAGTTCACTATAACATTTTAACAGCATCTCCACCGAGACTTTCATAATCGGTTAACCTTTTAACAGCAATTTTTGTGCCATCGGGTAGAACACCTTTATAAGCCTTCCGAAAGCCTCCCTGTCCTAAAACATTTCTCTCACTAAAGTTGTCTGTAGCTATTTGCAGTTCTCTCCAAGCAAATCTTTTCAGCTGACCAAATTGAAAAACAGATAAAGAATTAAATTTCAGTTACTATATGGCAATACCAATAAGTTCAGCATAAACATCAAATAGTGGAAAAGGTAAAGCTCAATTGTTGTCACCAACTTGCACGCCTATCTGGCAATCCGAGAACTGATTGACTTGTATATTGTGCACAATTAAGGACTAATTATTATAAGGCCTGAAAGATCCACTGCATTTTTGAAACAAGAAAACAGAATATTGATTACATATTTATAGAAGCAAATCACCTGAAGTAACTCCTTTTCTCGATAAGCCTTCCATTGTCGAAATCTGCCTCTTGCTTCATTTTATGCTGCAATTGGACCTACAGTATTCATAAATCTAATATCAGATACAAAGTAAAAATTTCAATAATTAAGTAGCTCGAAAAATTAAACACAAGTGCCTTTTGAGCCTTGATGTACTGTATTTCAGCTTGCAATTTTTTTGCAGTTTCTTCGCCCTTCTCCTCTTGCTTTAGTAGCTGCACCTGGTTTTCTTGTTTCTTCTTGAGGTCTAAAATCTGATGTTCAAGATTTTAATATATAAATAACTCAGACACTATTTGACATTGGAAAAGGACAATTACCATGAAAATAATATCGAGATATTACCTGCGCTTCCAGTGCTTTCAATTTTTGGCCATGAACATCTTGAGATTTCTGTAAACAGTATTTTGATTCCTTGTTTTCATTCTTATGTTTTCTGTTTTCATAATTGTGAAAAGAAAAACATAAACATAAGAAAAATACTGTTTACTGTCTTCATTTCTTATTTTCACGACTTCCTTTTCACAAAATTTTGAAAACAAGTTACACAAAAATGTAGACAAAAAATAAACGAAACCAGAAAAAACTTTTCGTTTGTGTGCTATCTAAAAAGTATTTAAACCTAACTATGTCCAAACCTGCGCTTTTCTTTTTTCCTCCTCAAGATCCATAATTTTCTTCCCAAAGTGCTCTTTGAGTGCTTCAGTATCAATTCCAATGCGCTTCATCTTAGACTGCAAGGAAGTAAAAATGTACGGCAATTAAAACACCATAAAATGGAACACTTATTGATTTACTGTTTGAGGCCCCAAGATATTAGCATAAGGACAAATTAAGAAAAACAATTAGCACATTCCAATATCACTTGTTTTTTGTTTTTAGCCTCCCAATATTAATGTTATGGAAACCGATGCTGCAAAATCCTTTATTTTAAAGTCAATATACTATAGTGTATATAGTAGGAGCAGAAAAGACAAGCTTTATTTAAAAATTTGAAAGAAAAAAAAAAAGGTAATGACCGAAGAAAAAGCTTTAATTTTGAACTCTTGAGTTCAGGTTTAAGAACGGCCAATACCATATGGTGTACGAGCTTCTCATATATTCATTGTTCTTCAGTTACTAGATTTATTTATAATCTATTATACATAAAGAGAATATTTAGTACACCCGGAAGAAGGCCCACTTCTTTGCATATGTCAGCCAACTCCAAACATGTCCTGAAATAAAGCAAAGCATAGCCTATAGTTCAGCAAAAATAACCAAGACTCAAAACGAAGCAAAGATTTTGCAAGAGCTGCTGAGAAACATACACATATGCCAATTCGGAAGGCTTCAATATCGCAGCACAACTAGCTGCCAGAGCAGGGGCAACCTTCCATGTAGCCATTAACAGAGGATAGTTCCAAAAACATGATATCTAGTTAGCCATCAAGATAGCAATTTTGCTAACAGAGAGAGGTAACTAGTTTAGGGATTGTAAAAAAATATAACAGCTAAAATATCAAAATTCAAAAGCTAAGATCACACAAAACAACATTCAAAATTAGGTATCCATTATCAATTAACCAAGAAGGAACATGCGTGTTGAGCATGCGATTGACAGAGAGAACGAATTAGAGATTGAGATTCAATGGATCAAGACAGAGAGAAAGCGAACAATTATTGCAAAAACAAAAGGAGAAGCGAGCATTTGAAAGCGATTTAGAGGAAAATGAAAATCGAAAGGGAAAGCCCTAAAAGTAAAAACAACCGAAAAAATCGAGAAAATAAAAAAATAGAAGCGTTGGAAGAGGAGATCAGACCTTTGGAATCGGAGGGCTTGGAGGAGAAGAGATCGCTGGGAGATTGACCTTGCCGTCGCCCATGTTTGGTGGAGCTCGAAATTTAATTTGTGAAATTCGAAGGTGAACAGAGAAATCCAAAAAGAACGGACGAAGAACGAGAAAGAGAGGAATAGTATGAAGACGAAGATGAAGATTAAGAAGATGAAGAAGATTGTGACACGATTAGGGTATTGATGAGCGGATATTTTATACGCTTTTTTGGGATAATTTCATATAGTTTTTAGTATGTTTTAGTTATTTTATAGTATATTTTTATTAGTTTTTAGGCAAAATTCATATTTCTGGACTTTATTATGAATTTGTGTGTTTTTCTGTGATTTCAGGTATTTTCTGGCTGAAATTGAGGGAGCTGACCAAAAATCTAATTCAGGCTGAAAAAGGACTGCTGATGCTGTTGGATTCTAATATCCTTGCACTCGGAATGGATTTTTCGGCGCTATAGGAGTCCAATTGGCGCACTCTCAATTGGGTTGGAAAGTAGACATCCAGGGCTTTCCAGAAATAAATAATAGTTTATACTTTGCGCAAAGATAAATGACGTAAACTAGCGTTGAACGCCAGTTCCATGTTGCATTCTGGCGTTGAACGCCAGAAACAGGTTGCGAGTTGGAGTTAAACACCAGAAACAGGTTACAACCTGACGTTTAACTCCAGAAATGGTCCAGGCACATGAGAAGCTTAAGTCTCAGTCCCAGCACATACCAAGTGGGCCCCAGAAGTGGATTTCTGCACTATCTATCTTAGTTTATTCATTTTTTGTAAACCTAGGTTACTAGTTTAGTATTTAAACAACTTTTAGAGACTTATTTTGTATCTCATGACATTTTTAGATCTGAACTTTGTACTTTTTGACGGTATGAGTTTCTAAACTCCATTGTGGGGGGTGAGGAGCTCTACAGCGTCTCGATGAATTAATGCAATGATTTATGTTTTCCATTCAAACATGCTTGTTCCTATCTAAGATGTTCATTCGCACTTCAATATGAAGAAGGTGATGATCTGTGACATTCATCATCATTCTCAACCCATGAACGTGTGCCTAACAACCACCTCCGTTCTAAATTAGATTGAATGAGTATCTCTTAGATTCCTTAATCAGAATCTTCGCAGTATAAGCTAGAATCCATTGGCAGCATCCTTGAGAATCCGGAAGGTCTAAACCTTGTCTGTGGTATTCCAAGTAGGATTCAAGGATTGGATGGCTGTCATGAACTTCAAACTCGCGAGTGTTGGGCGTAGTGACAGACGCAAAAGGATCAATGGATCCTATTCCGACATGATCAAGAATCGACAGATGATTAACCGTGTTGTGACAGAGCATTTGGACCATTTTCACTGAGAGGATGGGAAGTAGCCATTGACAATGGTGACGCCCTACATACAGCTTGCCATGGAAGGAGCCTTGCATGTTTGAAAATGAGAAAGCATTATGTTACCGGAATTCAGAAGACAAAGCATCTCCAAAACTCCAACATATTCTCCATTATTGAGTAACAATTACTTATTTTATGTCCTTTCACTTTTTACAATTGAAATTAAAGAACCCTATTGGTATCTTGACTAAGAATAATAAGATAACCATAGCTTGCTTCAAGCCAACAATCTCCGTGGGATTCGACCGTTACTCACGTAAGGTATTACTTGGATGACATAGTGCACTTGCTGGTTAGTTGTGCGGAATTACATATTGTGAGAGTAATTTTCGTGCACCAAGTTTTTGGCGCCGTTGCCGGGGATTGTTTGAGTTTGAACAACTAACGGTGAATCTTGTTGCTTAGATTAGAAAAAATTTGTCTCTTTGGTTTAGAGTCACTAGAATTGCATCTTTTATTATCCCTTTTAAAAAAAAAATTCTTCAAAAATATTATTTTTCTTCATTAATCATTAGTTTTTCTTTTGAGTCCAGTTTCTTAATTTAAGTTTGGTGTCAATTGCATGCTTTTTGTGTTCCTTAAATTTTTCAAAAAAAAAATAATTTTTCTCTATTTAGTTCATGCATTTTTTGAATATGTCTATTTTCTTGGGGATAGTTGCCCCTTTGAGTTTTTCTTTTTAAAATCTTTTTAAAAATAGTTTTTCTGTGATTAAATCTTGTGCCAAACTTTAAGTTTGGTGTTCTCTTGTTAATTTTTCCTTAATTTTCGAAAATTTTACTAGGGTTTTCTAAAAATTTTAAGTTTGGTGTTCTTTCTTTTGTTCTTGGTGTTCTTGTGAGTCTTCAAGGTGTTCTTGAGTCTTCTTTGTGTTTTGATCTTAAAATTTTTAAGTTTGGTGTGCCTTGGTGTTTTCCCTCCAAAATTTTTGAAAACAAGGAGCATTGGGTTTAAAAATTTTAAGTCTTGTGTCTTTTGTGTGTTTTTCTCTTTCATAATAAAATTCAAAAAAATCAAAAAATATCTTTCCTAACTACTTTTACACAGATTTTTTGAAATTTTCTATAAAAATTCATATTTCAATTTCAAAATTTTTCAAATCTTATCCTTTTTAAAAATCACATCTTTTTCAAAACTTCCTAACCACTTTTTCTCTCTCTTCATTATTCGAAAATCCTCATAAAATATTTTCAAATCTTTTTTTATTTTTTTTGTAGTTTTTATTTTATTTTATTTTATTATGTCAAAAATTATTTTTTATATAATAAAATAAATAAAATAAATCAACATCATCTCCCTTTCTCCATCATGGATCTAAGTGGAAATGAACAGTCCAGAAGGACTCTGGAGTCATATGCTAACCCCACTACTGCTTCATATAGGAGTAGTATAAGTATACCCTCGATCGGAGTTAGTAATTTTGAGTTGAATCCTCAGCTCATTATCATGGTACAGCAAAGTTGCCAGTATTCCGGTCATCCACAGGAAGAACCTACAGAGTTTCTGGCACAATTTTTACAAATTGCTGACACAGTACATGATAAGGAAATAGATCAGGATGTCTACAGATTGTTACTGTTTCCATTTGCTGTAAAAGACCAAGCTAAGAGGTGGTTAAATAACCAACCTAAGGCTAGCATAAGGACATGGAAACAGTTGTCAAAAAAATTCCTGAATCAATATTTCCCTCTAAAACGGATGACACAGCTAAGGCTGAGCATCCAAGGCTTTAAACAAGGAGATAATGAATCCCTTTATGATGCCTAGGAGAGATACAAAGAGATGCTAAGAAAATGCACCTCTGGAATGTTTTCAAAACGGGTGCAGTTAGACATCTTCTATTATGGGCTTACAGAGAAAGCTCAGATTTCTCTAGACTACTCAGCTGGTGGATCTATCCACATGAGAAAGACAATTGAAGAAGCTCAAGAGCTCATTGATACAGTTGCCAGAAATCAGCATCTGTATCTAAGCAGTGAACCTTCCATGAAAGAAGAGGCTAAATCAGTAACTGCTGAACTAAGTCCTACAGAACAAGTTACAGAATTCAATCAGTAATTAGATTTTCTAACAAAACAGCTAGCTGAATTCAAGGAGATATTACAAGAAACAAGAATGGCTAATATGAACATGGAAGTGCAGTTGAAGAAAACAGAACAGCAATTGTCAAAACAAATAACAGAAGAGTGCCAAGCAGTTCAATTAAGAAGTGGGAAAAACATTAAATGCCTCACTTTAAGGCAGCAGGAAGCCAAGAAATGAACAAACTGCTACCCAAAATCCCTTTGAGGACAGTCAGAGCCCAGAGAGGAATAATTCTGGTGCTCAAACGCCAGAAAAAGGGTGGAGAGCTGGCATTGAATGCCCAACCCATGCTAAGTCCTGGCGTTCAACGCCAGAAATAGGCAAGGAATTGGCATTGAACGCCCAAAGGAAGCACAATTCTGTCGTTCAGACACCAGAAACAGGTAAGGAGTTGGTGTCTAATGCCACTCCAGCTTCCACCCCTGGCATTCAAACGCCAGTGGGGGATCAGACACATATAAGTGCTGATAGCAACCCTTCTAAAAAGCCTTCTCAACCCACATCTGTAGGCAATAAACCTACAACAACTAAGGTTGAGGAATATAAAGCCAAAATGCCTTATCCTCAGAAACTCCGCCAAGCAGAACAGGATAAGCAGTTTGCCCGCTTTGCAGATTATCTCAGGACTCTTGAAATAAAGATTCTATTTGCAGAGGCACTTGAGCAAATACCCTCTTATGCTAAGTTCATAAAAGAGATCTTAAGTCATAAGAACGATTGGAGAGAAACTGAAAAAGTTTACCTCACTGAAGAATGCAGTGTAGTCATTCTGAAAAGCTTACCAAAAAAGCTTAAAGATCCCGGAAGCTTTATGATACCATGCACATTAGAGGGTACTTGTACCAAGCAAGCTCTATGTGATCTTGGGGCAAGTATCAACCTAATACCTGCATCCACTATCAGAAAGCTTGGTTTGACTGAAGAAGTCAAACCAACCCGGATATGTCTCCAACTTGCTGATGGCTCCATTAAATACCCATCAGGCGTGATTGAAGACATGATTGTCAAGGTTGGGCCATTTGCCTTTCCCACTGACTTTGTGGTGCTGGAAATGGAGGAGCACAAGAGTGCAACTCTCATTCTAGGAAGACCTTTCCTAGCAACTGGATGAACCCTCATTGACGTCCAAAAAGGGGAAGTAACCCTGAGAGTCAATGAGGACGAGTTTAAGTTGAATGTTGTCACAGCTATGCAGCATCCAGACACCCCAAATGACTGCATGAGCATTGATATTATTGACTCTTTGGTAAAAGAGGTCAATATGACTGAGAGTCTCGAATCAGAGCTAGAGGATATCTTTAAAGATGTTCAGCCTGATCTGGAGGAACCAGAGAGAATAATAGAACCTCTGAAAATTGCTCAGGAAGAGGAGAAACCTCCCAAACCCGAGCTCAAACCATTACCACCATCCCTGAAATATGAATTTCTGGGAGAAGGTGGTACCTTTCCTGTAATCATAAGCTCTACCTTAGAGCCACAGGAAGAGGAAGCACTAAGTCAAGTGCTAAGGACACACAAGATAGCTCTTGGGTGGTCTATCAGTGATCTTAAGGGCATTAGCCCAGCCAGATGCATGCACAAGATCCTATTGGAGGGTGACACTAAGCCAGTGGTTCAACCACAGAGGCGGCTGAATCCAGCCATGAAGGAGGTGGTGCAGAAGGAGGTCACTAAATTACTAGAGGCTGGGATTATTTATCCTATTTCTGATATCCCCTGGGTAAGCCCTGTCCAAGTCGTCCCTAAAAAGGGTGGCATGATAGTGGTTCATAATGAAAAAAAATGAACTGGTTCCTACAAGAACAGTTACAGGGTGGCGTATGTGTATTGATTACAGAAGGCTCAGTACAGCTACCAGAAAGGATCATTTTCCTTTACCATTCATAGACCAGATGCTAGAAAGACTAGCAGGTCATGAGTACTATTGCTTTCTGGATGGATATTCAGGTTATAATCAAATTGCAGTTGATCCCCAAGATCAAGAGAAAACAGCATTGACATGTCCATCTAGAGTATTTGCATACAGAAGGATGCCATTTGGTTTGTGCAATGCACCTGCTACCTTTCAAAGGTGCATGCTCTCTATTTTCTCTGATATGGTGGAAAATTTTCTAGAAGTCTTCATGGATGACTTTTCAGTATTTGGAGACTCATTCAGCTCTTATATTGACCATCTAGCACTTGTTTTAAAGAGGTGCCAAGAGACTAACCTGGTTTTAAACTGGGAAAAATGTCACTTTATGGTGACTGAAGAAATTGTCCTTGGGCACAAAATTTCGAACAAGGGAATAGAAGTGGATCTAGCTAAGGTAGAGGTAATTGAAAAATTACCACCACCAGCCAATGCTAAAGCAATCAGAAGCTTTCTGGGGCATGCAGGATTCTATAGGAGGTTTATAAAAGATTTTTTAAAAATCGCCAAACCTCTAAGTAATCTGCTAGCTGCTAACACGCCATTTATCTTTGATAAGGAGTGTCTGCAGGCATTTGAGACTCTGAAAGCTAAGCTGGTCACAGCACCAGTCATCTCTGCACCAGACTGGACATTACCATTTGAACTGATGTATGATGCCAGTGACCATGCCATTGGTGCAGTGATGGGACAAAGGCATGACAAGCTTCTGCACGTCATTTACTATGCCAGTCATGTTTTACTTGCAGAAGAACTACACAACCACAGAAAAAGAGTTACTTGCAGTGGTTTACGCCGTTGACAAGTTCAGATCTTATTTAGTAGGGTCAAAAGTGATTGTGTACACTGACCATGCTGCTCTTAAATATCTACTCACAAAGCAGGATTCAAAACCCAGACTCATTAGATGGGTGTTGCTTCTGCAAGAGTTTGATATAGAAATAAGAGACAGAAAAGGGACAGAGAACCAAGTAGCAGATCACTTGTCCCGAATAGAACCAGTAGAAGGGGCGTCCCTCCCTCTTACTGAGATCTCTGAAAACTTTCTGGATGAGCTACTCTTTGCCATCCAGGAAGTGCCATGGTTTGCAGACATTGCATACTATAAGGCAGTGAGATTCATACCCAAAGAGTACAGTAGGCAGCAATCAAAGAAATTGATCACTGATGCAAAGTACTATCTTTGGGATGAATCATATCTCTTCAAGAGATATGCAGACGGAGTAATCTGTAGATGTGTGCCTAAAGAAGAAGCACAGAAGATCCTTCTGGCACTGCCATGGATCACAGTATGGAGGACATTTTGGAAGTGAGCGAACAGCCACAAAAGTCCTCCAATGTGGCTTCTACTGGCCTACTCTCTATAAAGACTCCCGAGTGTTTGTACTTAATTGTGACAGTTGCCAAAGATCTGGCAATCTGCCTCACAGTTATGCCATGCCTCAACAAGGGATCTTGGATATTGAGTTGTTTGATGTATGGGGTATTGACTTCATAGGGCCTTTCCCACCATCATACTCAAACACTTATATTCTGGTGGCAGTGGATTATGTAACCAAATGGGTGGAAGCTAGTGCAACACCCACTAATGATACTAAGACAGTTCTGAAATTCCTCCAGAAATATATCTTCAGCAGATTTGGTATCCCTAGAGTACTAATCAGTGATGGGGGCACTCATTTCTACAATAAATAGCTTTACTCTGCTTTGGTTCGATATGGAGTTAGCCACAGGGTAGCTACTCCATATCATCCACAGATAAATGGGCAAGTTGAAGTCTCTAACAGAGAACTTAAAAGAATCCTGGAACGGACTGTGATCAATCGTAGAAGGGATTGGGCAAGAAGCTTGGATAATGCTCTGTGGGCATACAGAACAGCAGTCAAGACCCCTATAGAGACCTCTCCATACTAGCTTGTGTATGGAAAAGCCTGTCACTTGCCAGTAGAACTGGAATATAAGGCCTACTAGGCAACCAGATTCCTAAACCTTGATGCCAAATTAGTTGGAGAAAAACGATTGCTCCAGTTAAATGAGTTAGAGGAATTCAGACTCAATGCTTTCGAAAATACAAAAATTTACAAAGAGAAAGCAAAAAGATGGCATGACAAGAAGCTGTCATCCAGAGTCTTTGAGTCAGGGCAGAAGGTTCTGCTGTTTAATTCTAGACTCAGATTATTCCCCAGGAAATTGAAATCCCGATGGAGAGGACCATATGTGATTACAAGTGTGTCACCATATGGTTACGTAGAGCTTCAGGATAATGATTCTAACAAAAATTTCATTGTTAATGGACAGAGAGTCAAACATTATCCTGAAAGCAATTTTGAGCAAGAATGCTCAATACTGATACTTGATTAAAAGCTCAGTAATAGTCCAGCTAAAGACAATAAAGAGGCGCTTGCTGGCAATTGCATGAGTTCACAGAGTCACAGAAGGATTCAGAGGATAAAACAGCAAAAAGAAGCTCACTGGTGCAAAAAAGTCAGTAAGAGCTATTTTGGGCGTTGAACGCCCAAAAGAAGCATCCACTGGGCGTTCAATGCCTGTAGAGATAGCCATCTGGGCGTTAAACGCCAGAAAGAAGCATCTTCTGGGTGTTAAACGCCAGAAAGAAGCACCTTCTGGGCGTTGAACACCAGATTTACAGCGTCCTGGGCGTTCAGGAAAACGCCCAGTGACAAAGGAATTCCTGGCGTTTAACGCCAGCCAGAAGCAACAGCTGGGCGTTGAACGCCCAAGAGAAGCTACAAATGGGCGTTAAACACCCAAAACATGCAGCGTTTGGGTGTTTAACGCCAAAATTGTGGGGAGGAGGTGAATTCAATTTCAACTCAAATTTTTTCCATTTTTTATGTTTCAATTCATGATTTCTTACAGAAACATGTTACAAACTCTCATCTTTCAATTCCAAAAATTTTAATCCTAATTTCTAAAAGCCCTTTTCAAAGATATCAAATGTATTCTAATTCATAAACAAAAGTTTCTTTTTAAAATCCTCTTCAACTTCTTTTCAAATCTTTTTTTTTTCAAACTAAATCTATCTCTTTTCCCTCTTAAATCTTTTCAACTCATAAATATCTTTTTCAAATATTCATAATATCTTTTTCAAAACTAATTTATCTTTTTCAAATATCTTTTATATCTTTTCAATTTTCAATTACATCTTTTTCCTATCATACTTATCTTTTACAAATCATATCTTCTATCTCATCTTTTTCAAAATTTTCGAAAACCCACCCCCTCCCTTTAAATCCACATTCGGCCTCTCCCCTCTCCTCCACAATTCGAAATTAGCTCTCCTCCTATCCCTCTCCTTTCCTTTCTTTTGCTTGAGAACAAGCAAACCCCTAAGTTTGGTGTGTTTATCCGTGATCACTAAGCCATACCCACTAAGATCTCCTAAGGGAAAACAAACACTCCAAGAGGCAAGAAAGAGAATATTCCAAAACCACTTTGGAATCAAGAAAAGTTCTTAACCAAAGAACATTCAGACCATTACTACAAAATAATGGGTCTAAGGTCAGTGATCCTGGAAGTTAAATTCGATCTGAAAGAAGATGAATAACTGGAGATCCAAGAGCAAATTCAAAACAGGAACTGGGAAATCCTAGCTAATCCTGAAACAAAGGTGGTAAGGAACATGGTTCAGAAATTCTACTCTAATCTGTGGCAAACAGACAGGTAGAGATTAGCTGGAGCCGCCTTCTATGACTATCGAACTCTGGTTAGAGCAAAGATTGTTCACCTTCACCCTGACAAAATCAGGGAGATCTTTAAGCTACCTCAGCTGAAAGATGACCCAGACTCCTTTAATAGGAGAATGATGAGAACAAATAAAGGCTTGAACAAAATTCTAGAGGACATATACCTCCCTGGAACCAAGTGGACAACCAGCACAAAGGGTGTCCCAAATCAACTCAAGAGAGAAGATCTCAAACCAGTCACCAGAGGCTGGCTGGACTTCATTGGGCGTTCTACACTGCCCACTAGCAACCGCTCTAAAGTCACCATCAAAAGAGCAGTAATGATCCAGTGCATTATGTTGGGAAAAGAAGTGGAAGTTCATCAGCTGATTTCTTGTGAACTTTACACAATTGCAAACAAGAACTCCAAAGATGCCAAATTGTCCTATCCAATCTTAATCTCTATGCTATGTAAAGATGCTGGGGTGAAGATGGGAGTAACTGAGTATATCTCAGTTGAGAGACCAATCACCAAAAAGTCAATAGAGGGACAACAGGTGTAGGATGACCCCATCAAAATGAGAGCACAGAAATTCTTCCCGAAAATCCCTCAAATTGAATACTGGGAGCGCCTTGAAGCATCTGTCACCAATTTGCAAGAAGCTATGGAGCAACTAAAGAAAGAACAGCAAAATCAAAATAGCATGCTTTGCAAACTGCTTAAGGAACAAGAAGAGCAAGGGGGTGAACTAAGGGAATTGAAGTGTCAAAAGCTATCTCTTGAAGGGCCAAGCACCCCACAGACTAGAGGAACATCCATTTCCCAAAATAAAGGTTGTCGAGTCCTAATCTTAGCTTTAACTCTGTGATAGTTGTTCTTATAAGAATTTACCTTAGAAATTATATATGAGTAGTAGTAATTAGTATATTTATTTTGATTTTATCTCCAATTAAGCTATAATTTATTTTTCTCATCATCATCAAACATGAATAAAATAGTAAATTTTTAGAATAAAGAGGGAATATTTTTTTTTGAGTTCTTAATAAGAAAAATTCTAATTATTTATATGTGGTGGCAATACTTTTTGTATTCTGAATGAATGCCTGAACAGTGCATATTTTTTATATTGAATTTTATGAATGTTAAAATTGTTGGCTCCAGAAAGAATGATGAACAAGAGAAATATTATTGCTGATCTGAAAAATCATGAAATTGATTCTTGAAGCAAGAAAAAGTAGTGAAAAAAAATAAAAAAATAAAGCAAAAGAGGTAGAAAAAGCCAACAGCCCTTTAAACTAAAAGGTAAAGGTGAAAAGGATCCAAGGCTTTGAGCATCAATGGATAGGAGGGCTCAAGGAAGTAAATCCAGGCCTAAGTGGCTAGATCAAGCTGTCCCTAACCATGTGCTTGTGGCATGCAGGTCCAAGTGAAAAGCTTGAGACTGAGTGGTTAAAGTCGTGATCCAAAGCAAAAGAGTGTGCCTAAGAACTCTGGACACCTCTAATTGGGGATTCGAGCAAAGCTAAGTCACAATCTGAAAAGGTTCACCCAATTGTGTGTCTGTGGCATTTATGTATCCGGTGGTAATACTGGAAAACAAAGTGCTTAGGGCGACGGCCAAGAATCATAAAGTAGCTGTGTTGAAGAATCAACATACTAAACTAGGAGAATCAATAATACTATTTGAATTCTGAGTTCCTGGTGCACGAAATTGTGATCATCAATAATGGCACCAAAAAAACTTGGTAGCGCTCTCAAACGTGAATCACACTTTGTCACAACTTCGCATAACTAACCAGCAAGTGCACTGGGTCGTCCAAGTAATAAACCTTACGTGAGTAAGGGTCGATCCCACGGAGATTGTTGGTATGAAGCAAGCTATGGTCATCTTGTAAATCTCAGTTAGGCGGATAATAAATGGTTATGGAGTTTTCAAATATAAAGATAAATAAAGCATAAAATAAAATAGAGATACTTATGTAATTCAATGGTAGGAATTTCAGATAAGTGCATAGAGATGCTAGTTCCTGTTGAATCTTTGCTTTTCTACTGCTTTCATCCAATTCTTCATACTCCTTTCCATGGCAAGCTTTATGTAGGGCATCACCGTTATCAATGGCTACTTCCCATCCTCTCAGTGAAAATGGTCCAAATGCTTGTTACAGCACGGCTAATCATCTGTCGGTTCTCAATCATGTCGGAATAGGATCCATTGATCCTTTTGCGTCTGTCACTACGCCCAACACTCGTGAGTTTGAAGCTCGTCACAGTCATTCAATCCTTGAATCCTACTCAGAATACCACAGACAAGGTTTAAAAATTCCGAATCCTCATGAATGCTGCCAATGGATTCTAGCTTATACCACGAAGACTCTGATCTCACGGAATGGAAGGCTCGGTTGTCAGTCGAGGGCAATCATGCGTCGTGCATCAGGAATCCAAGAGATATGCGCCCGATTTAAGGCAGAACGGAAGTGGTTGTCAAGCATGCGTTCATGAAGACGAATGATGATGAGTGTCACAGATCATCACATTCATCATATTGAAGTGCAACAAATATCTTAGAACAAGAATAATCTGAATTGAATAGAAAATAGTAGTAATTGCATTAAAACTCGAGGTACAGCAGAGCTCCACACCCTTAATCTATGGTGTGTAGAAACTCCACCGTTGAAAATACATAAGTGATAGTGGTCCAGGCATGGCCGAATGGCTAGTCCCCAAATGTGATCAAAGATGTAAAATCCCAGATGTCTACTACAATAGTAAAATATCCTATTTATACTAGACTAGCTACTAGGGTTTACAGAAATAAGTCTAAGTGCAGAAATCCACTTCCGGGGCCCACTTTGGTGTGTGCTTGGGCTGAGCTTGAGTTTTACACGTGCAGAGGCTTCTCTTGGAGTTAAACACCAAGTTGTAACATGTTTTTGGCGTTTAACTCTGGTTTGTGACATGTTTCTGGCGTTTTACTTCAGAATGCAGCATGGAACTGGCGTTGAACGCCAGTTTGCATCGTCTAAGCTCGAACAAAGTATAGACTATTATATAGTGCTGGAAAGCTCTAGATGTCTACTTTCCAATGCCGTTGAGAGGGTGCAATTTGGAGTTCTGTAGCTCCAGAAAATCTATTTTGAGTGTAGTGAGGTTAGAATCCAACAGCATCAGCAGTCCTTTGTCAACCTCCTTATCAGAGTTTTGCTCAGGTCCCTCAATTTCAGCCAGAAAATACCTGAAATCACAAAAAAACACACAAACTCATAGTAAAGTCCAGAAATGTGAATTTTGCATAAAAACTAATAAAAACATCCCTAAAAGTAGCTAGATCCTACTAAAAACTACCTAAAAACAATGCCAAAAAGCGTATAAATTATCGGCTCATCAGTTCCTATAGATGCCAATCATTCTGAATTTCAAAGGATAAAGTGAGATGCCAAAACTATTCAGAAGCAAAAAGCTACTAGTCCCGCTCATCTAATTAGAATCTGAGCTTCACTTAAAACTCTGAGATACTGTTGCTTCTTGATTTCTTTTTATCCTATTTTATTTATCTAGTTGCTTGAGGACAAGCAACAGTTTAAGTTTGGTGTTGTGATGAGCAGATATTTTATACGCTTTTTGGGGGTAATTTCATATAGTTTTTAGTATGTTTTAGTTAGTTTTTAGTATATTTTTATTAGTTTTTAGGCAAAATTTATATTTCTGAACTTTACTATGAGTTTGTGTGTTTTTCTGTGATTTCAGGTATTTTCTGGCTGAAATTGAGGGAGCTGAGCAAAAATCTGATTCAGGCTGAAAAAGGACTGCCGATGCTATTGGATTTTGACCATCCTACGCTCAGAATAGATTTTTTAGAGCTACAGAAGTCGAATTGGCGCGCTCTCAATTGGGTTGGAAAGTAGACATCCAGGGCTTTCCAGCAATATATAATAGTTTATACTTTACTGATGCAGGTGGAAACTTGTCTCTCAACAAATCTCCCTTCGGCAAGTGTACCGAATTGTCGTCAAGTAAAACTCACAATAGAGTGAGGTCGAATCCCACAGAGATTAACGGATTAAGCAATCAATGGTTAATTGATTATCCTAGTTAGACGAATCATATTGGAGTGATAAGTAACAAGAAAATGTAAATGGCAGAAAAGTAAAGAAAGCAATAGAGTGCAGAGAAGTAAAATGGCAAGAAAAGTAAATGTAAGAACTAAAAATAAAATGAACATTGGGATCAAGAGATATTGCAATCCTCCGGATCAAGTTCATTCTCATCTCTTCCTCAATCATTCATTGATCTCCTTGGCAATCTTAAATGATCGAATTACAATTACTTGTAATTCAATCTCTCAAATCTTGATTAATAGCCAATTCCTTGGTCAATTGCTCATGAGAAGAGATGAAGTATGGTCACTGATTATACCACATGCATTCCCAAATCTAGTGTTGGAGGATTATAGTCACATATCCTTCCAAACCTAATTTGGTACAACATGAGAAAGCATTTCTAGCATGATCTCTTCATTCCTCTTCCAAGGTTCAGAAGAGATCCAAGTATGAATAGCTTCTTTTCCAAGATAACTACCCAATTGGATGAAGATCGAAAGCTTTCAAGCAAAATCAAGAGAAAAGATAGAAGAAGAAAAATAAGAACTACACTTAATCCATTGAATCACAATAGAGCTCTCTAACCCAATGTAAAGAGTTAGTTGGTCATTGCTCTACCAAAATAGAAAAAGAAAGAAAGTGCAGAAAAGTAAAGATGAAGATTAAAACTGAAAATAAAACTTCAAAATTCATAAAGGAAAAGTACAAAGAAAGAAAAGGAAAAGTGTGTGAGGGGAGGGAGTCCGAAGACCCCTCTTCAATCCCCTCATTCCCGAATGCCCTCAATGTAAAGACTAAGGCCTTTATATAGGCTCTCCTAAATTACAAAATGAAATTAAAAGCAAATTACAATTAAATGAAAATTCCTATTCTAGATGCTTCTTGTGGTCTTGATTGGTTGACAATTGTGGGCTTGCTTGCTTGAGCTTTGAAGCAGTTATCTTCTTTATTTGGGCTTGGTTTTACTTGTAGAGAGAAAGTGTGAAGTGGGCAGAGACTTTAGCTCAGGACGTTAGGGGTGTTAACGTTTAGTGAAAGTATGAGTTCGAGAACGTTAGTGACACTCAACATTGTCACTAACGTTCCAATGTACCCCTTTTGCCTCACGTTAGAGCCCACGTTAACTAGGTTAACATGGCTTCTAACGTGGCCTTGCCAACCTTCGAGAACGTTAGTGACACTTAACATTGTCACTAACATTCCAATGTGCCCCTTTGTCTCATGTTAGAGTCCACGTTAACTAGGTTATCGTGGCTTCTAACGTGGCCATTCTTAGCCATCCCCAACGTTAGTGACAATGTTGAGTGTCACTAACGTTGGCTCATCATTCACTCATCAATGTTAGCTTCCACGTTAACTAAGTTAACGTGGAAGTTAACGTGGCTCCTTGGGGGTTTTGTGGTTGCTTCCAACGTTAGTGACAATGTTGGGTGTCACTAACGTTGTTGACCACCCTTGCCTCTTACGTTAGCTCCCACGTTAACCAAGTTAACGTGGTACATTGCACCTTAGGCCAACGTTAGTGACAATGTTGAATGTCACTAACGTTGGCTTCCTTCCCCCTTTTAACGTTAGAGGCCACATTAACTAAGTTAACGTGGACTCTAACGTGGCCACTTATGATCATTGGCCAACGTTAGTGATAATGTTAAGTGTCACTAACGTTGGCTCAAAGTCCCTTCTTCACGTTAGAGTTCACGTTAACTTAGTTAACGTGACTCTTAACGTGGGCAATGATGGCTTCGAGAGCGTTATTGGCAATCACTTTTCTCATTAACTTTGCATGTTACCTCCCATTCCACGTTAGTGGTAACGTTAATTAGATTACCTTAAAAAATGCATGAAACTACCTTAAAAACATTAAAGAAAATGTCAGTGAAACTGGCCAAGATGCCCTGGCATCACAATACCAAACTTAAAGCTTGCTTGTCCCTAAGCAAGTACTGGAACAAGAGAATGATGAATGGAATGCCAAGAGAAATGAGTCATTCTTGTGGAAGTCATGTCCCTGGTTTTATGGTGGTTTCATGCATAGCAACTTAGGTTCATTCCTTCACTGGCTTTCAGACCTTTATCATGTCTTAGAATATTCACTGTGATTGCATCCCATGAGACTTTTATTCATTGATCCTTTTGTTGTGATTTCAGGGCTTATTTGTGTTCTTAGGCTAAGTGCTCTGTAAGGGGGCAACTCTTTAAAATAAGCTTTCAGCCAACACTCCCGAACCAGTTGGTTCAAGGTGCTAGGTGTTGAAACACCCCTACGGACTTACTTCCTCAAGTCTCTCCCCCATACATACACACCACAGGCATATGGTTTATTTATTTTCTTTTCTTGAGACCTTGGTGTCCAGCACCTCTTTGGGTTACTAAATGCTCTGTAGTGAGGGTTACTCTTGATAGTGGACTTTCAGCTGATAATCCCGAGTTAGTTAACCCAAGTTACCAAGTGATAAGGCACCCCTAAGAGCTTATTCATCCAAGTAGATCCCTCACACAGGAGCACCACAGACACATGTCCTAAGATTAAAAACCATTGGTGCCTAGCCTTATTGCTTATTCTTTTTCTTTGATTCTTCCACTTTCATTGTACTTTCCCTTTCTCTTATTAGGATCTTGTTATTTAGCTAGTCTCATGGGGTGTGTTCAAAGCATATGATTCAGGACAGATAGTTGTCTTCCCACCTTGTAGTTGAACCAACTTAGCTAACTTATGACCACACCACAAACTCAGGAACTTACTCCATAGTATGAACTCTACTCTGGTCTTTTATAAAACACTCATTCTCTTTTCATTTGATTCAAAAGGGACAAGCATACAATTAAGCAAAGTAAGGATGCAGTAATGACATTCAGTCTAGAAAACACAGTCTTAATCAATAAAAAGTTTAAAAGACAGATTTTACATGCTTATTGATGAGCGGATAATTTATACGCTTTTTGGCATTGTTTTTAGGTAGTTTTTAGTAAGTTCAAGCTACTTTTAGGGATGTTTTCATTAGTTTTTATGTTAAATTCACATTCCTGGACTTTACTATGAGTTTGTGTGTTTTTCTATAATTTCAGGTAATTTCTGTCTGAAATTGAGGGACTTGAGCAAAACTCTGAAAAAGGCTGACAAAAGGACTGCTGATGCTGTTGGAATCTGACCTCCCTGCACTCAAAATGGATTTTCTGGAGCTACAAAATTCCAAATAGCACGCTCAAGAGAGGAGAAGGACGAAAATCCTAGTGAGGAAGACCTCCTGGGACGTCTTTCAAGCAAGAAGGAGTTTCCTATTAAGGATCCAAAGGAATCTGAGGCTCATATAGAGACCATAGAGATTCCATTAAATCTTCTTCTGCCATTCATGAGCTCTGAAGACTATTCTTCATCTGAGGAGGATGAAGATGTGACTGGAGAGCAAGTTGCTCAATATTTAGGAGCTATCATGAAGCTGAATGCCAAGCTGTTTGGTAATGAGACTTGGGAAAGTGAACCTCCCTTGCTCATTAATGAACTAGATACCTGGATTCAGCAAATTTTACCTCAAAAGAGACAAGATCCTGGCAAGTTCTTAATACCTTGTACCATAGGCACCATGACCTTTGAAAAAGGTCTATGTGATCTGGGGTCAGGGATAAATCTTATGCCACTCTCTGTAATGGAGAAGCTGGGGATCATTGAGGTACAACCTGCCTTGTTCTCATTACAATTGGCAGACAAGTCATTGAGACAAGCTTATGGAATAGTAGAGGACGTATTAGTAAAGGTTAAAGGCCTTTACATCCCTGCTGATTTCATAATCTTAGACACTGGGAATGAAGAGGATGAGTGTATCATCCTTGGAAGACCTTTCCTAGCCACAACAGGAGCTATGATAGATGTCAACAGAGGTGAATTAGTCCTTCAATTGAATGGGGACTACCTTGTGTTTAAGGCACATGGCCATCCCTCTGTGACAAAAGAGAGTAAGCATGAAAAGTTTCTCTCAGTACAGAGTCAAGAAGAGCCCCCACAGTCAAACTCTAAGTTTGGTGTTGGGAGGCCACAACCAAACTCTAAGTTTGGTGTTAAGACCCCATATCCAAACTCTAAGTTTGGTGTTGGGACTATACAACATTGACCTGATCACCTGTGAGGCTCCATGAGAGCCCACTGTCAAGCTAATGACATTAAAAGAGCGCTTGTTGGGAGGCAACCCAATTTTATTTATCTAATTTATATTTTATTTTATTTTACTGTTATTTTGTGTTTTATTAGGTACATGATCATGTGGAGTCACGAAAAAAATATAAAAATTAAAAACAGAATCAAAAACAGCAGAAGAAAAATCACACCCTGGAGGAAGGACAGACTGGCGTTCAACGCCAGTAAGGAGCATCTGGCTGGCATTCAACGCCAGAACAAAGTATGAATCTAGCGCTGAATGCCAGAAACAAGCAACATTCTGGCGTTTGAACGCCAGGAATGTGCCTTGAGAAAAGCTGGCGCTGAACGCCAGTAACAAGCATGGAACTGGCGTTCAACGCCAGAAACATGCTACACATGGGCGTTGAACGCCCAGAACATGCTACACATGGGCGTTGAACGACCAGAACGTGCATCACCTCGGCGTTTAAACGCCAGAATGGAATGCAAAGGCATTTTGCATGCCTATTTGGTGCAGGGACGTAATTCCTTGACACCTCAGGATCTGTGGACCCCACAGGATCACCTCAGGATCTGTGGACCCCACAGGATCATCTCAAGATCTGTGGACCCCACAGGATCCCCACCTAACATATTCCCACCTTACCTCCTAATCCTATAACACTCTTTCCCATATCACACTTCCCAACAACTTCAATCTCTCTTTCCAATTACCCCCTTCACCACTCACATCCATCCACTCTTCCCCATAAACCCCACGTACCTTCAAAATTCAAAAACAATTTCCCACCCAAACCCACCCTAAAATGGCCGAACCTACCCTCTCCCCTTTTCCTATATAAACCCCTCCATTCCACTTCATTTTCACACAACACAACCCCCTCTTTCTTACCTTGGCCGAAACCTACACTCCTCCTCTCCTCCATATTTTCTTCTTCTTCTTCTTCTCTTCTTTCTTCTCTTGCTCGAAGGCGAGCAATATTTTAAGTTTGGTGTGGTAAAAGCATAAGCTTTTTGTTTTTCCATTACCATCAATGGCACCTAAGGCCGGAGAATCCTCTAGAAAAGGAAAAGGGAAGACAAAAGCTTCCACCTCCGAGTCATGGGAGATGGAAAGATTCATCTCCAAAAGCCATCAAGACCACTTCTATGATGTTGTGGCAAAGAAGAAGGTGATCCCTGAGGTCCCTTTCAAGCTCAAGAAAAATGAGTATCCGGAGATCCGACATGAGATCCGAAGGAGAGGTTGTGAAGTCCTAACCAACCCCATGCAACAAGTCGGAATCTTAATGGTTCAAGAGTTCTATGCCAATGCATGGATCACTAGGAACCATGATCAAAGTATGAACCCGAGTCCAAAGAATTATCTCACAATGGTTCGAGGGAAATACTTAGATTTTAGTCCGAAAAATGTGAGGTTGGCATTCCACTTGCCCATGATGCAAGGAGATGTACGCCCCTACACTAGAAGGGTCAACTTTAATCAAAGGTTGGACCAAGTCCTAATGGACATATGTGTGGAAGGAGCTCAATGGAAAAGAGACTCCAAAGGCAAGCCAGTTCAACTAAGAAGACTGGACTTCAAGCCTGTGGCTAGAGGATGGTTGGAGTTCATTCAACGCTCCATCATTCCCACTAGCAACCGATCTGAAGTTACTGTGGATCGGGCCATCATGATTTATAGCATCATGATTGGAGAGGAAGTAGAAGTTCATGAAGTCATCTCCAATGAAATCTACAAAATAGCCGAAAAGCCCTCCACCATGGCAAGGCTAGCTTTTCCTCACCTTATTTGCCATCTATGTTACTCAGCTGGAGTTATCATAGAAGGAGACATCTCCATTGAAGAGGATAAGCCCATCACCAAGAAGAGGATGGAGCAAGCAAGAGAGACCCTCCACGGATCTCAAGAGATGCATGAGGAAGCTCATCATCAAGAAATCCCTGAGATGCCTCAAGGGATGCACTTTCCTCCCAACAACTATTGGGAACAACTCAACACTTCCTTAGAAGATTTGAGCTACAATGTGGAACAATTAAGGGTAGAACATCATGAGCACTCCATCATTCTCCATGAAATAAGAGAAGATCAATGAGCAATGAAGGAGGAGCAACAAAGGCAAGGAAGGGACATAGAAGAGCTTAAGGACATTGTTGGTCCTTCAAGAAGAAGACGCCACTAAGGTGGATTCATTCCTTGTTCTTATTTCTTTCTGCTTTTCGGTTTTTATGTTGTGTTCATTTATGTTTTGTGTCTCTACTTCATGATCATTAGTGTTTAGTAACTATGTCTTAAAGTTATGAATAATTCCATTAATCCTTCACCTCTCTTAAATGAAAAATGTTTTTAATCAAAAGAACAAGAAGTACATAAATTTCGAATTTATCCTTGAATTTAGTTCAATTATATTGATGTGGTGACAATACTTTTTGTTTTCTGAATGAATGCTTGAACAGTGCATATTTTTGATCTTGTTGTTTATGAATGTTAAAACTGTTGGCTCTTGAAAGAATGATGAACAAAGAAAAATGTTATTGACAATCTGAAAAATCATGAAAATTGATTCTTGAAGCAAGAAAAAGCAGTGAAAAGTAAAAAGCTTGCGAAAAAAAATAGAAAGAAAAAGAAAAACAAGCAGAAAAAGCCAATAGCCCTTAAAACCAAAAGGCAAGGGTAAAAAGGATCTAAAGCTTTGAGCATCAATGGATAGGAGGGCCCAAGGAAATAAAATCCAGGCCTAAGCGGCTAAATCAAGCTGTCCCTAACCATGTGCTTGTGTCATGCTGATCCAAGTGAAAAGCTTGAGACTGAGTGGTTAAAGTCGTGATCCAAAGTAAAAGAATGTGCTTAAGAGCTCTGGACACTACTAACTGGGGACTCTAGCAAAGCTGAGTCACAATCTGAAAAGGTTCACCCAGTTATGTGTCTGTGGCATTTATGTATCCGGTGGTAATACTGGAAAACAAAGTGCTTAGGGCCACGGCCAAGACTCATAAGTAGCTGTGTTCAAGAATCAACATGCTTAACTAGGAAAATCGATAACACTATCCGAAATTCTAAGTTCCTAGAGAAGCCAATCATTCTAAACTTCAAAGGAAAAAGTGAGATGCCAAAACTGTTCAGAGGCAAAAAACTACAAGTCCCGCTCATCTAATTATAATTAATATTCATTGATATTCTGGAATTTATAGTATATTCTCTTCTTTTTATCCTAATTGATTTTCAGTTGCTTGGGGACAAGCAACAATTTAAGTTTGGTGTTGGGATGAGCGGATAATTTATACGCTTTTTGGCATTGTTTTTAGGTAGTTTTTAGTAAGTTCAAGCTACTTTTAGGGATGTTTTCATTAGTTTTTATGTTAAATTCACATTCCTGGACTTTACTATGAGTTTGTGTGTTTTTCTTTAATTTCAGGTAATTTCTGACTGAAATTGAGGGACTTGAGCAAAACTCTGAAAAAGGCTGACAAAAGGACTGCTGATGCTGTTGGAATCTGACCTCCCTGCACTCAAAATGGATTTTCTGGAGCTACAAACTCCAAATGGCGCGCTCTTAACGGCGTTGGAAAGTAGACATCCAGAGCTTTCCAGAAATATATAATAGTCCATACTTTATTCGGGAATTGACCATGTAAAGTGGCGCTCAACGCCAAGTACATGCTGCTGTCTGGAGTCAAACGCCAGAAACACGTCACAACCCGGAGTTGAACGCCAGAAACACGCTATAACTTGGCGTTCAACTCCAAAGGAAGCCTCAGCTCGTGGATAGATCAAGCTCATCCCAAAAACACACCAAGTGGGCCCCGGAAGTGAATTTATGCATCAATTACTTACCTCTGTAAACTCTAGTAGCTAGTTTAGTATAAATAAGACTTTTTACTAGTGTATTAGTTGTCTTTTGACCACATTACATCTTTGGTCTCAGTTTTGTTTTATTCTTCATCTTAGGAGGCCATTGATCACATTTTGGGGCTGGCCATTCGGCCATGCCTGAACCTTTCACTTATGTATTTTCAATGGTGGAGTTTCTACACACCATAGATTAAGGGTGTGGAGCTCTGCTGTACCTCAAGTTTCAATACAATTACTATTATCTTCTATTTAATTCTCTTTTATTCTTATTCCAAGATATACGTTGCACTTCAACTTGATGAATGTGATGATCCGTGACACTCATCATCATTCTCACCTATGAACGCGCGTGACTGACAACCACTTCCGTTCTACCTTAGGCCGGGCGCATATCTCTTAGATTCTCCAACAGAATCTTCGTGGTATAAGCTAGATAGATGGCAGCATTCATGGGAATCCGGAAAGTCTAACTGATGAGCGGAAAATTTATATGCTTTTTGGCATTGTTTTTAGGTAGTTTTTAGTAAGTTCAAGCTACTTTTAGGGATGGTTTCATTAGTTTTTATGTTAAATTGACATTTCTGGACTTTACTATGAGTTTGTGTGTTTTTCTGTGATTTCAGGTAAATTTTGGCTGAAATTGAGGGACTTGAGCAAAACTCTGAAAAAGGCTGACAAAAGGACTGCTGATGCTGTTGGAATCTGACCTCCCTGCACTTGAAATGGATTTTCTGGAGCTACGGAACTCCAATTGGCGCGCTCGCAACGGCGTTGGAAAGTAGACATCCAGAGCTTTCCAGCAATATATAATAGTCCATACTTTATTCGGAAATTGACGACGTAACTTGGCGTTGAACGCCAAGTACATGCTGCTGTCTGGAGTTAAACGCCAGAAAAATGTCATGATCCGGAGTTGAACGCCCAAAACACGTCATAACTCGGAGTTCAACTCCAAGAGAAGCCTCAGCTCGTGGATTGATCAAGCTCAGCCCAAGCATACACCAAGTGGGCCCCGGAAGTGAATTTATACATCAATTACTTACTCATATAAACCTTAGGAGCTAGTTTATTATAAATAGAACTTTTTACTATCATATTCTCATCCTGGATTGTATTTTGAATCTTGTGATCACATTCAGGGGGTTGGCCATTCGGCCATGCCTGAACCTTTTACTTATGTATTTTCAACGGTGGAGTTTCTGCACACCATGGATTAAGGGTGTGGAGCTTTACTGTACCTCAAGTATTAATGCAATTCTATTTTCTTTTTTTCAATTATCTCTTATTCTTATTCCAAGATATTCATTCGTACCCAAGAACATGATGAATGTGATGATTATGTGACGCTCATCATCATTCTCACCTATGAACGCGCGTGATTGACAACCACTTCCGTTCTAAATGCAACAGAGCTTGAATGTGTATCTCTTAGATTCCCCAACAGAATCTTCGTGGTATAAGCTAGATAGATGGCGGCATTCATGAGGATCCGGAAAGTCTCACCTTGTCTGTGGTATTCCGAGTAGGATCCTAGGAATCCGGAAAGTCTAACCTTGTCTGTGGTATTCCGAGTAGGATTCTGGTAATGAATGACTGTGACGTGCTTCAGACTCGCAAGTGCTGGGCGTTAGTGACAGACGCAAAAGAATCAAGGGATTCTATTCCAGTAGGAGCGGGAACCAACCAGTGATTAGCCATGCTGTGACAGAGTACGTGAGCGTAGTTTTCACTACGAGGATGGGATGTAGCCTTCGGCCAGTGTGATGCCTCCAGACGATTAGCCATGCGAGTGACAGCGCAGAGGACCATTTTCCAGAGAGGATACAAAGTAGCCAATCGTCGAATGGTGAACCCCTATACACAGCTTGCCATGGAAAGGAGTAAAAATGATTGAGTTGAAGCAGTAGGAAAGTAGGCGTTCTTGAGCCATACAGTATCTCCATTCGCTTATCTGAAATTCCCACCAATGAATCTGCATAAGTATTCTATCCCTTTTATTATTTCTATTTTCTAATTTCTATTTTCGAAACCATAAACAAATTTAATCTGCCTAACTGAGATTTACAAGGTGACCATAGCTTGCTTCATACCAACAATCTCTATGGGATCGACCCTTACTCGCGTAAGGTTTATTACTTGGACGACCCAGTACACTTGCTTGTTAGTTGAACGGAGTTGTGAATTCAACTGGTGCCATAATAATGATTTCATACAAATACAAGGAATATGGATCACAATTTCGTCCACCAAGTTTTTGGCGCCGTTGCCGGGGATTGTTCGAGTATGGACAACTGACGGTTCATCTTGTTGCTCAGATTAGGTAATTTTCTTTTCAAAAATCTTTTTCAAAATTTTTCTTTTATTTTTTGTTTTTCTAAACTTTATTTTCGAAAAAAAATTAATAAAAATACAAAAAATTTAGAAAATCATAAAAACTAAAAATATTTTGTGTTTCTTGTTTGAGTCTTGAGTCAATTTTTAAGTTTGGTGTCAATTGCATGCTTTAAAAATTTTTCATGCATTTGTCGAAAATTCCATGCATTCAAAGTGTTCTTCATGATCTTCAAGTTGTTCTTGATAAGTCTTCTTGTTTGATCTTGATGTTTTCTTGTTTTGTGTCTTTTCTTGTTTTTCATGTGCATCTTTGCATTCATATTTTCCAAGCATTAAAAATTTCTAAGTTTGGTGTCTTGCATGTTTTCTTTGCATAAAAAATTTTTCAAAATTATGTTCTTGATGTTCATCATGATCTTCAAAGTGTTCTTGGTGTTCATCTTGACATTCATAGCATTCTTGCATGCATCTTGTGTTTTGATCCAAAATTTTCATGCATTGAGTATTTTTGTTGTTTTTCTCTCTCATAATTAAAAATTCAAAAATAAAAAAAAATATCTTTTCCTTATTTCCCTCCAAATTTTCGAAATTTTGGGTTGACTTGGTCAAAAATTTTTAAAATTAGTTATTTCTTACAAGTCAAGTCAAAATTTCAATTTTAAAAATCTTATCTTTTCAAAATCTTTTTCAAAAATCATATCTCTTCCATTTTTTTTCTTATTTTCGAAAATTTTAAAAATTATTTTTCAAAATCTTTTTCTTATCTTTTATACCATATTTTCGAAAATATGCTAACAATTAATGTGATTGATTCAAAAATTTGAAGTCTGTTACTTTCTTGTTAAGAAAGGTTCAATCTTTAAATTCTAGAATCTTATCTTGTAGTTTTTTGTTAGTTAAGCCATTTTAAAAATTAAATCTTTTTCAAAATATCTTTTTCTTAAAACTTTTATCTTATCTTTTTATCTTATCCTTTTTAAAATTTTATATTTTTCAAAATTTGATTTCAAAATATCTTATCTAACTCCTTGTCTTCTTATCTTTTTAAAATTTGATTTCAAATCTTTTTCAATCAACTAACTAACTTTTTGTTTGTTTGTTATCTTTTTGAAAACCACCTAACTACTTCTCCCTGTTCTATTTTCGAAAAAAAATATCTCTCTCTTTTAAAAAAATTTTTTTTTAATTAATTAATTGTTTCAAATTTTAATTTCAATTACATTTATCTTTAATTTTCGAATATTACTAACCCCTTCTTCAAAATTAATTTCGAAATCTCCCTTCTCTTTTCTTCTTCTATTTAATTATTTAATTACTAACACTTCTCTTCATCTCTCTCCATCTAAATATCCGAATTCCCTCTTCTATTTCTTCTATCCCTTTCTTTTTCTACTAACATAAAGGAATCTCTATACTGTGACATAGAGGATTCCTCTTTCTTTTCTTATTTTCTTCTCTTTCATATGAGCAGGAACAGGGATAAAGGCACTCTTGTTGAAATTGATCCAGAACCTGAAAGGACTTTGAAGAGAAAATTAAGAGAAGCTAAATTACAACAATCCAGAAACAACCTTTCAGAAATTTTCGAACAAGAGAAGGAGATGGCAGCCGAAAATAATAATAATGCAAGGAGAATGCTTGGTGACTTCACAAAGCCAACGTCCAAGTTTGATGGAAGAAGCATCTCCATTCCTGCCATTGGAGCCAACAACTTTGAGCTGAAACCTCAGCTAGTTGCCTTAATGCAACAAAACTGCAAGTTTTATGGACTTCCATCTGAAGATCCTTATCAGTTTTTAACTGAGTTCTTGCAGATTTGTGAGACTGTAAAGACGAATGGAGTTGATCCTGAAGTCTACAGACTCATGCTTTTCCCTTTTGCTGTAAGAGACAGAGCTAGAATATGGTTGGATTCACAACCCAAGGATAGCCTGGACTCATGGGATAAGCTGGTCACTGCCTTCTTGGATAAATTCTTTCCTCCTCAAAAGCTGAGCAAGCTGAGAGTGGATGTTTAAACCTTCAAACAAAAAGATGGTGAATCCCTCTATGAAGCTTGGGAAAGATACAAGCAGCTGACCAAAAGATGTCCATCTGACATGTTTTCAGAATGGACCATATTAGATATATTCTATTATGGTCTCTCTGAATTTTCGAAAATGTCATTGGACCATTCTGCAGGTGGATCTATTCACCTGAAGAAAACGCCTGAAGAGACTCAAGAGCTCATTGACATGGTTACAAATAACCAGTTCATGTACACTTCTGAGAGGAATTCCGTGAACAATGGGATACTTCAGAAGAAAGGAGTTCTTGAAATTGATGCACTGAATGCCATATTGGCTCAGAATAAAGTGTTGACTCAACAGGTCAACATGATCTCTCAAAATCTGAATGGATGGCAACATGCATCCAACAGTACTAGAGAGGCAGCTTCTGAAGAAGCTTATGATCCTGAGAACCCTGCCATGGCAGAGGTTAATTACATGGGTAAACCTTATGGAAACACCTATAACTCATCATGGAGAAATCATCCAAATTTCTCCTGGAAGGATCAACAAAAGCCTCAACAAGGCTTTAACAATGGTGGACGCAACAGGCTGAATAATAGCAAGCCATATCCATCATCTTCTCAGCAACAGACAGAGAATTCTGAACAAAACACCTCTAATTTAGCCAATGTAGTCTCTGATCTGTCAAAGGCCACTTTCAGTTTCATGAGTGAAACAAGATCCTCCATTAGAAATCTGGAGGCACAAGTGGGCCAGCTGAGTAAAAAAGTCATTGAAACTCCTCCCAGTATTCTCCCAAGCAATACAGAAGAGAATCCAAAAGGAGAGTGCAAAGCCATTGACATAGTCAATATGGCCGAATGCACAAGGGAGGAGGAGGACGAAAATCTTAGTGAGGAAGACCTCCTGGGACGTCCCTCAAGTAAGAAGGAATTTCCTATTAAGGATCCAAAGGAATCTGAGGCTCATATAGGGACCATAGAGATTCCATTAAATCTCCTTCTGCCACTCATGAGCTCTGAAGACTATTCTTCCTCAGAAGAGGATGAAGATGTAACTGGAGAGCAAGTTGCTTAATATTTAGGAGCTATCATGAAGCTGAATGCCAAGTTGTTTGGTAATGAGACTTGGGAAAGTGAACCTCCCTTGCTCATCAATGAACTGGATACTTGGATTCAGAAAATTCTACCTCAAAAGAAACAAGATCCTGGCAAGTTCTTAATACCTTGTACCATAGGCACCATGATCTTTGAAAAAGCTCTGTGTGATCTGGGGTCAGGGATAAATCTTATGCCACTCTCTGTAATGGAGAAGCTGGGGATCATTGAGGTACAACCTGCCTTGTTCTCATTATAACTGGCAGACAAGTCATTGAGACAAGCTTATGGAATAGTAGAGGACGTGTTAGTAAAGGTTGAAGGCCTTTACATCCCTGATGATTTCATAATCTTAGACACTAGGAAGGAAGAGGATGATTGCATCATCCTTGGACGACCTTTCCTAGCCACAGCAGGAGCTGTGATAGATGTCAACAGAGGTGAATTAGTCCTTCAATTGAATGGGGACTACCTTGTGTTTAAGGCACATGGCCATCCCTCTGTGACAAAAGAGAGTAAGCATGAAGAGCTTCTCTCAGTTCAGAGTCAAGAAGAGCCCACACAGTCAAACTCTAAGTTTGGTGTTGTGAGGCCACAACCAAACTCTAAGTTTGGTGTTAAGACCCCATATCCAAACTCTAAGTTTGGTGTTGGCAACTATACAACATTGACCTAATCACCCTGTGGCTCCATGAGAGCCACTGTCAAGCTATTGACATTAAAGAAGCGCTTGTTGGGAGGCAACCCAATTTTATTTATCTAATTTTTATTTTATTGTTATTTTGTGTTTTATTAGGTACATGATCATGAGGAGTCACGAAAAAAAAAAAAAAAAAATTAAAAACAGAGTCAAAAATAGCAGAAAAAAATTCGCACCCTGGAGGATGCACAGGCTGGCGTTCAACGCCAGTAAGATGCATCTGGATGGCGTTCAACACCAGAACAGAGCATCATTCTGGCGCTGAACACCAGAAACAAGCAACATTCTGGCGTTGAACGCCAGGAATGTGCCCAGAGAGGAAAAACTGGCGCTGAACGCCAGTAACAAGCATGAAACTGGCGTTCAACGCCAGAAACATGCTTTACATGGGCGTTGAACGCCCAGAATGTGCACCAATGGGCGATTAAACGCCAGAATGATGCACGAAGGCATTTTACATGCCTATTTGGTGCAGGGATGGAATTCCTTGACACCTCAGGATTTGTGGACCCCACAGGATCCCTACCTAACATATTCCCACCTTACCTCCTAATCCTAATTACACTCTCCTAATCCTATTTCTCTCTTCCCCATGTCACACTTCCCAACAACTTTCACCAATCACCTCAATTCCTCTTCCCAATTACCCCATTCACCACTCACATCCATCCACTCTTCCCCATAAACCCCACCTACCTTCAAAAATTCAAAACCAATTTCCCTCCCTTTCCCACCCTAAATGGCCGAATAAATACCCCCCCTCTCCCTATAAATACCCTTCCATTCTACTTCATTTTCACACAATACAACCCCTTCTTCTCCCCCTTGGCCGAACCATCACTTCCCCTTCTCTACCATCATTTCTTCTTCTTCTTCTTCTCTTCTTTCTTCTCTTGCTCGAGGGCGAGCAATATTTTAAGTTTGGTGTGGTAAAAGCATAAGCTTTTCTGTTTTTCCATTACCATTAATGGCACCTAAGGCCGGAGTATCCTCTAGAAAAGGAAAAGGGAAGACAAAAGCTTCCACCTCCGAGTCATGGGAGATGGAAAGATTCATCTCCAAGAGCTATCAAGACCACTTCTATGATGTTGTGGCAAAGAAGAAGGTGATCCCTGAGGTCCCTTTCAAGCTCAAGAAAAATGAGTATCCGGAGATCCGACATGAAGTCCGAAGAAGAGGTTGGGAAGTCCTAACCAACCCCATGCAACAAGTCGGAATCTTAATGGTTCAAGAGTTCTATGCCAATGCATGGATCACTAGGAACCATGATCAAGGTATGAACCCGAGTCCAAAGAATTATCTCACAATGGTTCGGGGGAAATACTTGGATTTTAGTCCGGAAAATGTGAGGTTGGCATTTCACTTGCCTATGATGCAAGGGGATGAACGCCCCTACACTAGAAGGGTCAACTTTGATCAAAGGTTGGACCAAGTCCTTATGGACATTTGTGTGGAAGGAGCTCAATGGAAGAGAGACTCCAAAGGCAAGCCAGTCCAACTAAGAAGACTGGACCTCAAGCCCATAGCTAGAGGATGGTTGGAGTTCATTCAACGCTCCATCATTCCTACTAGCAACCGATCTGAAGTTACTGTGGATCGGGCCATCATGATTCATGGCATCATGATTGGAGAGGATGTAGAAGTTCATGAGGTCATCTCCAATGAAATCTACAAAATAGCCGACAAGCCTTCACCCATGGCACGGCTAGCTTTTCCTCACCTTATTTGCCATCTATGTTACTCAGCTGGAGTTATCATAGAAGGAGACATCCTCATTGAAGAGGATAAGCCCATCACCAAGAAGAGGATGGAGCAAGCAAGAGAGACCCCTCACGGTTCTCAAGAGGTGCATGAGGAAGCTCATCATCAAGAAATCCCTGAGATGCCTCAAGGGATGCACTTTCCTCCAAACAACTATTGGGAAAAACTCAACACTTCCTTAGAAGATTTGAGCCACAATGTTGAACAATTAAGGGTGGAACATCATGAGCACTCCATCATTCTCCAAGAAATAAGAGAAGATCAAAGAGCAATGAGGGAGGAGCAACAAAGGCAAGGAAGGGACATAGAAGAGCTTAAGGACATTGTTGGACCTTCAAGAAGAAGACGCCACTAAAGGTGGATTCATTCCTTGTTCTTTATTTCTTTCTGTTTTCGGTTTTTAATGTTGTGTTTATCTATGTTTTGTGTCTCTACTTCATGATCATTAGTATGTAGTAACTATGTCTTAAAGCTATGAATAAATTCCATTAATCCTTCACCTCTCTTAAAAGAAAAATGTTTTAATTCAAAAGAACAAGAAGTACATGAATTTCGAATTTATCCTTGAATTTAGTTTAATTATATTGATGTGGTGGCAATACTTTTGTTTTCTGAATGAATACTTGAACAGTGCATATGTCTTTTGATATTGTTGTTTATGAATGTTAAAATTGTTGGCTCTTGAAAGAATGATGAACAAAGAGAAATGTTATTGAGGATCTGAAAAATCATGAAATTGATTCTTGAAGCAAGAAAAAGCAGTGAACAAGAAGAAGCTTGCGAAAAAAAATAAAAAAATAAAAATAAAAATATAGAAAGAAAAAGAAAAAGCAAGCAGAAAAAGCCAGTAGCCCTTAAAACCAAAAGGCAAGGGTAAAAAGGATCCAAGGCTTTGAGCATCAATGGATAGGAGGGACCAAGGAAATTAAATCCAGGCCTAAGCGGCTAAATCAAGCTGTCTCTAACCATGTGCTTGTGTCATGAAGGTCCAAGTGAAAAGCTTGAGACTGAGTGGTTAAAGTCGTGATCCAAAGAAAAAGAGTGTGCTTAAGAGCTCTGGACACCACTAACTGGGGACTCTAGCAAAGCTGAGTCACAATCTGAAAAGGTTCACCCAGTTATGTGTCTGTGGCATTTATGTATCCGGTGGTAATACTGGAAAACAAAGTGCTTAGGGCCACGGCCAAGACTCATAAGTAGCTGTGTTCAAGAATCAACATGCTTAACTAGGAAAGTCAATAACACTATCCGAAATTCTAAGTTTCTAGAGAAGCCAATCATTCTAAACTTCAAAGGAAAAGGTGAGATGCCAAAACTGTTCAGAAGCAAAAAGCTACAAGTCCCGCTCATCTAATTATAATTAATATTCATTGATATTCTGGAATTTATAGTATATTCTCTTCTTTTTATCCTATTTAATTTTCAGTTGCTTGGGGACAAGCAACAATTTAAGTTTGGTGTTGTGATGAGCGGAAAATTTATACGCTTTTTGGCATTGTTTTTAGGTAGTTTTTAGTAAGTTCAAGCTACTTTTAGGGATGTTTTCATTAGTTTTTATGTTAAATTCATATTTCTGGACTTTACTATGAGTTTGTGTGTTTTTCTGTGATTTCAGGTAAATTTTGGCTGAAATTGAGGGATTTGAGCAAAACTCTGAAAAAGGCTGACAAAAGGACTGCTGAAGTTGTTGGAATCTGACCTCCCTGCACTCGAAATGGATTTTCTAGAGCTACAGAACTCCAATTGGCGCGCTCTCAACGGCGTTGGAAATTAGACATCCAGAGCTTTCCAGCAATTTATAATAGTCCATACTTTATTCGGAAATTGACGACGTAACTTGGCGTTGAACGCCAAGTACATGCTGCTGTCTAGAGTTAAACGCCAGAAAAACGTCATGATCCGGAGTTGAACGCCCAAAACACGTCATAACTCGGAGTTCAACTCCAAGAGAAGCCTCAGCTCGTGGATTGATCAAGCTCAGCCCAAGCATACACCAAGTGGGCCCCGGAAGTGAATTTATGCATCAATTACTTACTCATGTAAACCTTAGGAGCTAGTTTATTATAAATAGAACTTTTTACTATCATATTAGCATCCTGGATTGTATTTTGAATCTTGTGATCACATTCAGGGGGCTGGCCATTCGGCCATGCCTGAACCTTTTACTTATCTATTTTCAATGGTGGAGTTTCTGCACACCATAGATTAAGGGTGTGGAGCTCTACTGTACCTCAAGTATTAATGCAATTCTATTTTCTTTTATTCAATTCTCTCTTATTCTTATTCCAAGATATTCATTCGTACCCAAGAACATGATGAATGTGATGATTATGTGACGCTCATCATCATTCTCACCTATGAACGCGCGTGATTGACAACCACTTCCGTTCTAAATGCAACAAAGCTTGAATGTGTATCTCTTAGATTCCCCAACAGAATCTTCGTGGTATAAGCTAGATAGATGGCGGCATTCATGAGGATTCGGAAAGTCTCACCTTGTCTGTGGTATTCCGAGTAGGATCCTGGGAATCCGGAAAGTCTAACCTTGTCTGTGGTATTCCGAGTAGGATTCTGGTAATGAATGACTGTGACGTGCTTCAGACATGCAAGTACTGGGCGTTAGTGACAGACGCAAAAGAATCAAGGGATTCTATTCCAGTAGGAGCGGGAACCAACCAGTGATTAGCCGTGCTGTGACAGAGTGCGTGAGCGTAGTTTTCACTGCGAGGATGGGATGTAGCCTTCGGCCAGTGTGATGCCTCCAGATGATTAGCCATGCGAGTGACAGCGCAGAGGACCATTTTTCAGAGAGGATACAAAGTAGCCATCGTCGAACGGTGAACCCCTATACACAGCTTGCCATGGAAAGGAGTAAGAAGGATTGAGTTGAAGCAGTAGGAAAGTAGGCGTTCTTGAGCCATACAATATCTCCATTCGCTTATCTGAAATTCCCACCAATGAATCTGCATAAGTATTCTATCCCTTTTATTATTTCTATTTTCTTATTTCTATTTTCGAAACCATAAACAAATTTAATCTGCCTAACTGAGATTTACAAGGTGACCATAGCTTGCTTCATACCAACAATCTCTGTGGGATCGACCCTTACTCGCGTAAGGTTTATTACTTGGACGACCCAGTACACTTGCTGGTTAGTTGAACGGAGTTGTGAATTCAACTGGTGCCATAATAATGATTTCATACAAATACAAGGAATATGGATCACAATTTTGTCCACCACTAACCTTGTCTGTGGTATTCCGAGTAGGATTCTGGGATTGAATGACTGTGATGAGCTTCAAACTCCTGAAGGCTGGGCGTTAGTGACAGACGCAAAAGAATCAAGGGATTCTATTCCAACCTGATTGAGAACCGATATATGATTAGCCGTGCTGTGACAGAGCATAGGACCATTTTCACTGAGAGGATGGGATGTAGCCATTGACAACGGTGATGCCCTACATACAGCTTGCCATGGAAAGGAGTAAGAAGGATTGGATGAATGTAATAAGAAAGTAGAGATTCAAGAGGAGCACAGCATCTCCATACGCCTATCTGAAATTCCCACTATTGATTTACATAAATATTTCTATCCTATTTTATTTTCTGTTTATTATTTATTTTCGAACTTATCATAAACCATTTAATCTGCCTAACTGAGATTTACAAGGTGACCATAGCTTGCTTCACACCAACAATCTCTGTGGGATCGACCCTTACTCACGTAAGGTATTACTTGGATGACCCAGTACACTTGCTGGTTAAGTTGAACGGAGTTGTGATCACACATAGTTGTAAACCATGGTATTGGCATCATGTTTTTGGCGCCATTGCCAGGGAAAGAAAAAGCAATGAATTTTACAAAATGCAATAACATATGAATCACAATTTCGTCCACCACTTATTCACAAGGAGGAAGCACACATACATACAAAGAAAATAGAAGACAATCATGCAAATTAAAGTGCTGGAAATAAGTAAGAGGAGAAAGGAACTTTTCTACCTTGTATTTTATCTTCATTGTTGTTGCCCTTTTCCTCCTATTCTTTCCCTTTCCACACCAGACATAGAATGATTGCTTATACTCAAGCAACAATTAAAACAGTGGTGATGGGGTCCATGATGGATCATGAATGTCTTAGAATGAAGTGTGAGTATGCATGTGTTTCAGCAAGCAAGGTTAAGGATACAATAAAGACACAAGAGATACAAATAGAGACATTTTGATTGCATTAATAAGTGGTGTTGGCATGGTACTTGCATGAAAGTTAAGTGGCAACACCAAACTTAGTGTGCCACTATCAATTTAGAATGTTGCAAGTACCCAGTGAAGATTGAAAATCAAATTGTTGCATAGCAACACCAAACTTAGAATGCAATTGATGAGCGGATAATTTGTACGCTTTTTGGCATTGTTTTTAGTATGTTTTTAGTATCTTTTAGTTAGTTTTTAGTATATTTTTATTAGTTTTTAGTTAAAATTCACTTTTCTGGACTTTACTATGAGTTTGTGTATTTTTCTGTGATTTCAGGTATTTTCTGGCTGAAATTGAGGGTCCTGAGCAAAAATCTGATCCAGAGACTGAAAAGGACTGCAGATGCTGTTGGATTCTGACCTCCCTGCACTCGAAGTGGATTTTCTGAAGCTACAGAAGCCCAATTGGCGCGCTCTCAACGGCGTTGGAAATTAGACATCCTGGGCTTTCCAGCAATATATGATAGTCCATACTTTGCCCAAGATTTGATGGCCCAAACCGGCGTAGCAATTCGGCCTCAGAAATTCCAGCGTTAAACGCCGGAACTGGCATAAAACTTGGAGTTAAACGCCCAAACTGGCATGAAAGCTGGCGTTTAACTCCAGAAAAGGTCTCTACACGAAATTGCTTCATTGCTCAGCCCAAGCACACACCAAGTGGGCCCGGAAGTGGATTTTTCTGTCATTTACTCATTTCTGTAAAACCTTAGGTGACTAGTTTACTATTAATAGGATCTTTTGACATTGTATCTGTACCTTATGACCTCATGACATTTTTACACGTTTCTTTGTGTATCTTCCACGGCATGAGTCTCTAAACCCCATGGTTGGGGGTGAGGAGCTCTGCTGTGTCTTGATGGATTAATGCAATTACCACTGTTTCTCATTCAATCATGCTTGCTTCCATTCTAAGATAATACTTGTTCTTAATCCGGATGAATGTGATGATCCGTGACAATCATCATCATTCTCAACTATGAAAGTGTGCTTGACAACCACCTCCGTTCTATCTTAGATTGAGTAGTTATCTCTTGGATTCTTTAATCGGAATCTTCGTGGTATAAGCTAGAACTGATGGCGGCATTCAAGAGAATCCGGAAGGTCTAAACCTTGTCTGTGGTATTCTGAGTAGGATTCAATGACTGAATGACTGTGACGTGCTTCAAACTCCTGAGGGCGGGGCGTTAGTGACAGACGCAAAAGAATCACTGGATTCTATTCCGGCCTGATTGAGAACCGACAGATGGATAGCCGTGCCGTGACAGGGTGCGTTGAACATTTCCAATGAGAGGATGGGAGGTAGCCACTGACAACAGTGAAACCCTACATACAGCTTGCCATGGAAGGAGCCTTGCGTGCTTGAAGAAGGAGACAGTAGGAAAGCAGAGATTCAGAAGATGGAGCATCTCCAAACCTCAACCTATTCTCCATTACTGCAATACAAGTAACCATTTCATGTTCTTTTGCTCTTTACAATCAATCCTGATAATTTCTGATATCCTGACTAAGATTTACAAGATAACCATAGCTTGCTTCAAGCCGACAATCTCCGTGGGATCGACCCTTGCTCACGCAAGGTATTACTTGGACGACCCAGTGCACTTGCTGGTTAGTTGTGCGGGATTGCAAAAGTGTGATTGCAATTTCGTGCACCAAGTTTTTGGCGCCGTTGCCGGGGATTGTTCGAGTTTGGACAACTGACGGCTTATCTTGTTGCTTAGATTAGGACTGTTTATTTTTGTTGGTTTAGAGTCTTTTAGTTGAGTCTAGTTTCATATTTTAAGTTTGGTGTCTTTTTGTGTTTTTCTCTTAATTTTCGTTTTTGCATGTTCTTAGTCCCTTTTTGATTCATAAAAATTCTAAGTTTGGTGTCCTCTTTGTGTTTTTCCTTTAAAATTTTCGAAAATTAGTGTTTGATCTTCTAAAAATTTTAAGTTTGGTGTCTTTTTGTGTTTTTCTCTTTCCTCTTTTCAAAATCAAATCTTTTCATAAAAATTTTTTTCAATCATATCTTTCTAATTGCTAATTTCAAAATCTTTTTAATTAACTAATTGATTCAGTCTCAATTTGCTTTGATCTTATTTTATTTTTAATTTTCGAATTTTTTATCTTAGTTTTCTTTTGTTTTATTTTATTTTAATTTTTTTCGGTTATTTCAAAAAAAAAAAATAAACAAAATTTATCTCCTTGCAATCATTATCATTTCCCTTTTGTCCATTATGGACTCAAGTGGAATTAATCAGTCCAAAAGGACTCTGGGGTCATATGCTAACCCCATTACAGCTGCATATGGGAGTAGCATCTGCACACCTCCCATCCAAGCAAGCAGCTTTGAGCTAAATCCTCAACTCATTATCATAGTGCAGCAAAATTGCCAGTATTCCGGTCTTCCACAGGAAGAACCTACTGAGTTTCTGGCACAGTTCTTACAAATTGCTGACACAGTACATGATAAAGAGGTGGATCAGGATGTCTACAGACTATTACTGTTTCCATTTGCTGTAAAAGATCAAGCTAAAAGGTGGTTGAATAACCAACCTACAGCAAGCATAAAGACATGGAAACAGTTGTCAGACAAATTCCTGAATCATTTTTACCCTCCAAAGAGGATGACACAGCTAAGGCTGGACATCCAAGGCTTTAAACAAGAGGATAATGAATCCATTTACAATGCCTGGGAGAGGTATAGAGGTATGCTAAGGAAATGTCCCTCTGAAATGTTTTCAGAGTGGGTACAGTTAGACATTTTCTACTATGGGCTTACAGAAAAAGCTCAGATGTCCTTAGACCACTCAGCTGGTGGATCTATACACATGAGGAAGACAATTGAAGAAGCTCAAGAGCTTATAGACACTGTTGCTAGAAACCAATATTTGTACTCTAGCAATGAGTTCTCCCCAGAAGAGGAAGTCATGACAGTAGTCACTGACTCTAACCCTCAAGAACAGATAATTGAGCTTAATCAACAACTACTCCTGATGACAGAACAGTTAACAGAATTTAAAGAAATGCTCTATGAAACTAAAGTTGCTAATAAGAGCATAGAACTACAGTTGAATCAAGCAAAACAGCAAATATCTAAACAGATAACAGAGGAGTGTCAAGCAGTTCAATTGAGGAGTGGGAAGACCTTGAATAACACTGCTCAAAAGAGCAAAAAGCCAAACAAGGAACAAATGACAGAGGACAACCAAACCACTGTTCAAAATCCCTCTGAGGACAGTAAGAGCCCAGAGAGGAATTTTATTGGCGTTCAAACGCCAGAAAGGGAAGGAAAGCTGGCGTTAAACGCCCATTCCTTGCCCAGTTCTGGCGTTCAAACGCCAGAAAAGGGGGAAAAGCTGGCGTTAAACGCCCATTTTCCACCCAATCCTGGCGTTCAAACGCCAAGGGAAGATCAGACACCTGAGAGTGCTGACAGTAATCCCTCTAAAAAGGCTTCTTCAACCACTTCTGTAAGGAATAAACTTGCAGCATCTAAGGTTGAAGAATATCAAGCCAAGATGCCTTATCCTCAGAAACTCCGCAAAGCGGAACAGGATAAGCAATTTGCCCGCTTTGCAGACTATCTAAGGACTCTTGAAATAAAGATTCCGTTTGCAGAGGCACTTGAGCAAATACCTTCTTATGCCAAATTCATGAAGGAAATCCTAAGTCATAAGAAGGATTGGAGAGAAACTGAAAAAGTATTTCTCACTGAAGAATGCAGTGCAGTCATTCTAAAAAGCTTACCAGAAAAGCTTCAAGATCCTGGAAGCTTTCTGATACCATGCACATTAGAAGGCACTTGTACCAAGACAGCTTTATGTGATCTTGGAGCAAGCATCAATCTAATACCTGCATCCACTATCAGAAAGCTTGGGTTGATTGGAGAAATCAAACCAACCAGGATATGCCTCCAACTTGCTGATGGCTCCATTAAACACCCATCAGGCATAATAGAGGACATGATTGTTAAGGTTTGGCCATTTGCCTTTCCAACTGACTTTGTGGTGCTGGAAATGGAGGAGCACAAGAGTGCAACTCTCATCCTAGGAAGACCTTTCCTAGCAACTGGACGAACTCTCATTGATGTACAAAAAGGGGAAGTAACTTTGAGAGTCAATGAGGATGAGTTCAAGTTAAATGCTGTAAAAGCTATGCAGCATCCAGACACACCAAATGACTGCATGGGCGCTGACATTATTGACTCTCTGGTAGAAGAGATCAATATGGCTGAAAGCCTAGAATCAGAGCTTGAAGACATCTTCAAAGATGCTCAACCTGATCAAGAAGAACCAGAGGAGGCAAGGGAATTTTCGAAAATTCCTCAGGAGGAGGATAAACCTCCCAAACCTGAACTCAAACCACTACCATCATCCCTGAAATATGCATTTCTGGGAGAGGGTGACACTTTTCCAGTGATTATAAGCTCTGCTTTAAATCCACAGGAAGAGGAAGCACTGATTCAAGTGCTAAGGACACACAAGACAGCTCTTGGGTGGTCCATAAGTGATCTCAAGGGCATTAGCCCAGCTAGATGCATGCACAAGATCCTGTTGGAGGATAATGCCAAACCAGTGGTCCAACCACAAAGGAGGCTAAATCCAGCCATGAAGGAGGTAGTGCAGAAAGAGGTCACTAAATTACTAGAGGCTGGGATTATTTATCCTATTTCTGATAGCCCCTGGGTGAGCCCTGTCCAAGTTGTTCCCAAAAAGGGAGGCATGACAGTGGTTCATAATGAAAAAAATGAACTGGTTCCTACCAGGACAGTCACAGGGTGGCGTATGTGTATTGACTACAGAAGGCTCAATACAGCCACCAGAAAGGATCATTTTCCTTTACCATTCATAGACCAAATGCTAGAAAGACTAGCTGGTCATGACTATTACTGCTTTTTGGATGGCTATTCAGGCTATAACCAAATTGCAGTAGATCCCCAGGACCAAGAGAAAACAGCATTTACCTGCCCTTCTGGCGTGTTTGCCTATAGGAGGATGCCTTTTGGTCTGTGCAATGCACCTGCAACCTTTCAGAGGTGCATGATCTCTATCTTTTCAGATATGGTAGAGAAATTTCTGGAAGTCTTCATGGATGACTTTTCAGTATATGGAGACTCATTCAGCTCCTGTCTTAACCACCTATCACTTGTCCTGAAAAGATGCCAAGAGACTAACCTGGTTTTAAACTGGGAGAAATGTCACTTTATGGTGACTGAAGGAATTGTCCTTGGGCACAAAATTTCAAGCAGGGGAATAGAGGTGGATAAGGCAAAGGTAGAGGTAATTGAAAAATTACCACCACCTGCCAATGTTAAAGCAATTAGAAGCTTTCTAGGGCATGCAGGATTCTATAGAAGGTTTATAAAGGATTTTTCGAAAATTGCAAAACCTTTGAGTAACCTGTTAGCTGCTGACACACCATTTGTGTTTGACACACAGTGTCTGCATGCATTTGAGACCCTGAAGGCTAAGCTGGTCACATCACCAGTCATCTCTGCACCAGATTGGGCATTACCATTTGAATTAATGTGTGATGCCAGTGATCATGCCATTGGTGCAGTGTTGGGACAGAGGCATAACAAACTTCTGCATGTCATTTATTATGCTAGCCGTGTTCTAAATGATGCACAGAAGAATTACACAACCACAGAAAAAGAATTACTTGCAGTGGTCTATGCCATTGACAAGTTTAGATCCTACCTAGTGGGATCAAAGGTGATTGTGTACACTGACCATGCTGCTCTTAAATACTTACTCACAAAGCAGGATTCAAAACCCAGGCTTATAAGATGGGTGTTGCTTCTGCAAGAGTTTGATATAGAAATAAGAGACAGAAAAGGGACAGAGAACCAAGTAGCTGATCATCTGTCCCGAATAGAACCAGTAGCTGGGGCGTCCCTCCCTTCTACTGGGATCTCTGAGACTTTCCCAGATGAGCAACTCTTTGCCATTCAGGAAGCTCCATGGTTTGCAGATATTGCAAACTATAAAGCTGTGAGGTTCATACCCAAGGAGTACAGCAGAGTGCAGAGAAAGAAATTAATTTCAGATGCCAAGTACTACCTCTGGGATGAACCATATCTCTTTAAGAGATGTGCTGACGGAGTGATCCGCAGATGTGTACCCAGAGAAGAAGCACGAAGGATCCTATGGCACTGCCATGGATCACAGTATGGAGGACATTTTGGAAGTGAGCGAACAGCCACTAAAGTTCTCCAGTGCGGCTTCTACTGGCCTACTCTCTATAAAGATTCCCGAGAGTTTGTGCGCAACTGTGACAGTTGCCAAAGAGCTGGTAACCTGCCTCACGGATATGCCATGCCTCAACAAGGGATATTAGAGATAGAATTGTTTGATGTATGGGGAATTGACTTCATGGGGCCATTTCCACCATCATACTCAAACACTTACATTCTGGTGGCGGTGGACTATGTATCTAAGTGGGTAGAAGCAATTGCTACACCCACTAATGATACCAAGACCGTGCTCAAATTTCTCCAGAAACACATCTTCAGCAGATTTGGTGTTCCCAGAGTACTAATCAGTGATGGGGGCTCTCATTTCTGCAACAAACAGCTATACTCTGCTATGGTTAGATATGGAATTAGCCATAAAGTGGCAACTGCGTATCATCCACAGACAAATGGGCAAGCTGAAGTCTCTAACAGAGAGCTAAAAAGAATCCTAGAACGGACTGTGATAGCCCGAAGAAAGGATTGGGCAAAGAGCTTGGATGATGCTCTGTGGGCATACAGAACAGCATTCAAGACTCCTATAGGAACCTCTCTATACCAACTGGTGTATGGGAAGGCCTGTCATTTGCCTGTGGAACTGAAACATAAAGCCTACTGGGCAACCAGATTCCTAAACATGGATGCACAGTTAGCTGGTGAAAAAAGATTGCTCCAGCTAAATGAGCTAGAGGAGTTCAGACTCAATGCCTTTGAAAATGCAAAAATTTATAAGGAGAAGGCAAAGAAATGGCATGACAAGAAGTTGTCAACCAGAGTCTTTGAGCCAGGACAAAAAGTTCTGCTCTTCAACTCTAGGCTCAAATTGTTTCCAGGAAAACTCAAATCCCGATGAAGGGGTCCGTATGTGATTACAGGAGTCTCACCATATGGGTATGTTGAGCTTCAGGATACTGATTCTGACAAAAAGTTCATTGTTAACGGACAGAGAATCAAGCATTATCTTGAAGGCAATTTTGAGCAGGAGTGCTCAAAACTGAGACTTGAATGATTCTCAGTGAAAGTCCAGCTAAAGACAGTAAAGAAGCGCTTGCTGGGAGGCAACCCAGTCATTAGGAAGTTGTATGAATTGTTCTTACAGAGGCAAGTATCAAAAATGAAGGAATTCACAGAGTTACAGAAGGATTCAGCTCAAAAAGCAGAGAAAATGAGCTCACTGGCGAAAAAACGCCAGTAAGGGGCATTTTGGGCGTTAAACGCCAGAATGGGCACCATTCTGGGCGTTTAACGCCAGTAATGGTACCATTTTGGGCGTTAAACGCCAGAATGGGCACCATTCTGGGCGTTTAACGCCAGGTGTGCAGCATCCTGGGCGTTCAGAAAAACGCCCAGTGATAAAGACTTTCTGGCGTTTAACGCCAGCCAGGGCACCTGGCTGGGCGTTAAACGCCCAAGAGGGGCAACAAATGGGCGTTAAACGCCAGAATGGGTGCCATTCTGGGCGTTTAACGCCAGCAAGGTGGGGGGAACACAATTTCGTTTTCAACTCAAATTTTTTCAAACTTTCCTTTTTTCACCCATACTTTTCTACAAAATCACACTTCAATCATTCATCATTCACTTTCAAATCTTCAAAAATCAAAAACATTTTTCAAATCTATTTCAAATCAATTACAAACATTGCTCAAAAATTTCACCCTTTTCTCAATTTCTTTTCATATCTTCTCAAATCTCCTTTCAAATTCCTCTTTTTTTTTTTCGAAAACTCCCCTCCCCACCTTATAAATACACGTTTGTTCCCCCTCTTCCAACCACACCATTCGAATTTCCTCTTCCTCCCCCTCTCTTCTCTCTTTTCTTTTGCTTGAGGACAAGCAAACCTCTAAGTTTGGTGTGCTTTTCCGTGATCACTAAGCCAAGATTCATCAATATCATGGCTCCTAAGGGAAAACAAACCAATTTAAGAGGCAAGAAAGAGAATAATCCAAAGAATCTTTGGAATCAAGAGAAGTTCTTAACCAAAGAACATGAAGACCATTATCACAAATAATGGGTCTGAGGTCAGTGATCCCGGAAGTGAAATTTGATCTGAAAGAAGATGAATATCCGGGGATCCAAGAGCAAATTCGAAACAGAGGATGGGAAGTTCTAACCAATCCTGAGACAAAGGTTGGAAGGAACATGGTTCAGGAATTCTACTCAAATCTGTGGCTGACAGATAAGCAGAGAATGACTGGAACCGCTTACCATACCTACAGAACCATGGTCAGAGGGAAAGTTATGTACTTCCATCTGGACAAAATAAGAGAAATCTTTAAATTGCCTCAACTGCAAGATGATCCTGACTCCTTTAATAGGAGGATGGTGAGAGTAGATAAGGGGTTGGATCAAGTTCTAGAAGACATATGTCTCCCTGGGACCAAATGGATAACCAATTCAAAGGGTGTCCCAAACCAACTCAAGAGGGGAGACCTCAAGCCAATTGCAAGAGGTTGGCTAGACTTCATTGGGCGCTCCATATTGCCCACTAGCAACCGTTCTGAGGTCACCATCAAGAGGGCAGTGATGATTCATTGCATTATGCTTGGAAAAGAAGTAGAGGTCCATCATGTGATTGCTTGTGAGATCTACACAATTGCAAATAAAAATTCCACTGTAACCAAACTGGCTTACCCAAGCTTAATCTCCTTACTCTGTAAAGAGGCTGGGGTGAAGATGGAAATAGATGAATTCATACCCATTGAACACCCAATCACCAAGAAGTCAATGGAAGGACAAGTGCAAGACAACTCTATCAAAAGGAGGGCGCAGGAGTTCCTCCCTGAATTTCCTGAAATTGGCTACTGGGCCAGCCTGGAAGCATCTATCACCAAGTTGCAAGAGACTATGGAGCAACTTAAGGAAGAACAGCAGAATCAGAACTGCATGCTCTGCAAATTGCTGAAGGAACAAAAGAAGCAGGGGCGCGAAATCCAAGAGATGAAGCGCCAAAAGCTCTTCTCTCAAGCTGAGGGAGCATCCACTTCTCAAAATCAAGGTTGTTGAGTCCTAACTCTGTGAAAACCTCTATCATTAGGAGCCTATTTTTTTCGTTTTTCTTGTTTTGTTTTCTATTTTTATTTTTAGTCTCATCTTATATCTATATTTGAGTCTTGTTCTTAGTTCATAATTAATAAAATTTATGCCTTAAAGTTATGAATGTCCTATGAATCCATCACCTCTCTTAAATGAAAAATGCTTTAATCACAAAAGAACAAGAAGTACAGGATTTCGAAATTTATCTCTGAAACTAGTTGAATTAGCTTGATGTGGTGACAATACTTTTTGTTTTCTGAATGAATGCTTGAACAGTGCATATGTCTTTTGAATTTGTTGTTTTAAGAATGTTAAAATTGTTGGCTCTTGAAAGAATGAGGAGAAAGAGAACTGTTATTGAGGATCTGAAAAATCATCAAATTGATTCTTGAAGCAAGAAAAAGCAGTGAAAAAAAAATTTCGAAAAAAAAAGAAAAAGAAAAAGAAAGAAAAAGAAGGAAATAAAGTTGTGATCCAAGGCAAAAGAGTGTGCTTAAGAACCCTGGACACCTCTAATTGGGGACTTTAGCAAAGCTGAGTCACAATCTAAAAAGGTTCACCCAATTATGTGTCTGTGGCATGTATGTATCCGGTGGTAATACTGGAAGACAGAGTGCTTTGGGCCACAGCCAAGACTCGTACACTAGCTATGTTCAAGAATCACTACACTTAACTAGGAGAATCAATAACACTATCTGAGTTCTGAGTTCTTATAGATGCCAATCATTCTGAACTTCAAAGGATAGAGTGAGATGCCAAAACTGTTCGGAGGCAAAAAGCAACTAGTCCCGCTCATCTAATTGGAGCTATGTTTCTTTGATATTTTGGAGTCTATAGTATATTCTCTTCTTTTTATCCTAATTTGATTTTCAGTTGCTTGGGGACAAGCAACAATTTAAGTTTGGTGTTGTGATGAGCGGATAATTTGTACGCTTTTTGGCATTGTTTTTAGTATGTTTTTAGTATCTTTTAGTTAGTTTTTAGTATATTTTTATTAGTTTTTAGTTAAAATTCACTTTTCTGGACTTTACTATGAGTTTGTGTGTTTTTCTGTGATTTCAGGTATTTTCTGGCTGAAATTGAGGGTCCTGAGCAAAAATCTGATCCAGAGACTGAAAAGGACTGCAGATGCTGTTGGATTCTGACCTCCCTGCACTCGAAGTGGATTTTCTGAAGCTACAGAAGCCCAATTGGCACGCTCTCAACGGCGTTGGAAATTAGACATCCTGGGCTTTCCAGCAATATATGATAGTCCATACTTTGCCCAAGATTTGATGGCCCAAACCGGCGTAGCAATTCGGCCTCAGAAATTCCAGCGTTAAACGCCGGAACTGGCATAAAACTTGGAGTTAAACGCCCAAACTGGCATGAAAGCTGGCGTTTAACTCCAGAAAAGGTCTCTACACGAAATTTCTTCATTGCTCAGCCCAAGCACACACCAAGTGGGCCCGAAAGTGGATTTTTCTGTCATTTACTCATTTCTGTAAAACCTTAGGTGACTAGTTTACTATTAATAGGATCTTTTGACATTGTATCTGTACCTTATGACCTCATGACATTTTTACACGTTTCTTTGTGTATCTTCCACGGCATGAGTCTCTAAACCCCATGGTTGGGGGTGAGGAGCTCTGCTGTGTCTTGATGGATTAATGCAATTACCACTGTTTCTCATTCAATCATGCTTGCTTCCATTCTAAGATAATACTTGTTCTTAATCCGGATGAATGTGATGATCCGTGACAATCATCATCATTCTCAACTATGAACGTGTGCTTGACAACCACCTCCGTTCTATCTTAGATTGAGTAGTTATCTCTTGGATTCTTTAATCGGAATCTTCGTGGTATAAGCTAGAACTGATGGCGGCATTCAAGAGAATCCGGAAGGTCTAAACCTTGTCTGTGGTATTCTGAGTAGGATTCAATGACTGAATGACTGTGACGTGCTTCAAACTCCTGAGGGCGGGGCGTTAGTGACAGACGCAAAAGAATCACTGGATTCTATTCCGGCCTTATTGAGAACCGACAGATGGATAGCCGTGCCGTGACAGGGTGCGTTGAACATTTCCAATGAGAGGATGGGAGGTAGCCACTGACAACGGTGAAACCCTACATACAGCTTGCCATGGAAGGAGCCTTGCGTGCTTGAAGAAGGAGACAGTAGGAAAGCAGAGATTCAGAAGATGGAGCATCTCCAAACCTCAACCTATTCTCCATTACTGCAATACAAGTAACCATTTCATGTTCTTTTGCTCTTTACAATCAATCCTGATAATTTCTGATATCCTGACTAAGATTTACAAGATAACCATAGCTTGCTTCAAGCCGACAATCTCCGTGGGATCGACCCTTGCTCACGCAAGGTATTACTTGGACGACCCAGTGCACTTGCTGGTTAGTTGTGCGGGATTGCAAAAGTGTGATTGCAATTTCGTGCACCAGCAATCATATGCCAAATTATTGAAAGTAAACTAAGGAAAGCAAGGAAATGTTACCTACGGTTGGGTTGCCTCCCAACAAGCACTCTTTTAATGTCATTAGCTTGACATGTTGTTCATGAATTTCTCCCTCTTCTTCCAGTTTGTTAAGAGGAATGACCTCAAGAGGAAAGAGGAGCCAGTTAATGCCCCTTGTTTTGAGTGCCTCTCCCCAGCAAGCATTCTTTTGTTGTTAACTTGTGTAAACTTGCTTGTTGGGGTAGGGGTGGGATGGCTTTTAGTTGACCTTTTCTTCTTCATGGATATTGTCCTTCTTTTCTTGGTCACCATCCTCTTTTTAGTGCTCATGTTGATTGCCTTCACCACCTTAATTTCAGTACTTGGGTGTTGTATGATGGTCGGAGCATCCTCTTCATCAAGAGCTTCTTGAATTGGTGGTTCAATGAACTCACCTTTTATTCAACTCTCTGTTTCATTGGAGTGTGGGCTCCCTTGATTGACTTCCTCCCTTTCTTCTACATGATGTTGCATTGAGTCTTTTGGGAGTGAGTTTGCATGTTCCTTTGTCCCCACTAGTAACCTCTGTGGGTATGGAGCCTTAGGCTTATATATTCTCACAACCTCCTCTTCCTTCATATGAATCTCACTTGGTATGGTTTCCTCTTTTTCTTGTTCTTTTGATTCCTCCCTTGGGTTTGCCATGGTACCACTGAGAGAATGGTGGGTAGTGATTTGCTTTGATATATATCCAACTTGTGTCCCAAGCTCCTTAATGGCAGCGCCCCGGTTTTGCATACTAGACCTTACTTCCTCCTGGAAAGTTCTCATGTCTTCAGATTCTTCCAAGAGAATTGCCAGTAGGTTCTCTATCCTTGATAGCTTATCCTCGAGGGGAGGGTGTGCAGCTGGGTTGGAATTTGGAGGATGAGGGTGGCTATTTTGTGAATGGAATTGGTTATTTTGTGGTTGTATGTTCTGAGAGTGGTATGACTCTTGTGGGTGATGATATGGGTTTTGTGGACTGTGAGAAGAATTTTGTGTGTAATGCAATGGATTGTGTGAGTGGTGAGATGAATTATATGGATGTGGGAAGGAATTTTGTGTTGAGGCATATCCAAATGTTGAAGGGTTTTGATGCGGAAAGCTAGGAAGTGAGGTTAAATAATTAAAGGATGATGGCTCTTGATGAATGGGGTGTGAATAAGTGAAATCTCTTTGGTTTTGATCTTCCCAGGCACAGCTTAAGTAGTGATCAAAGTCATCAAAATATGGACCATTTTGTGACCCTGGGAAGCACCCTGTTTCATGTTCTTGATATTCCCAACCACCATTATCATAATAGCATGAATTATTTTGTGGTGGTGAGAAGTATCCCAAGTAACTTGATTGACCAAAAGATGATCTATACTCCATTTTTCTTCAAATTACTCTGTATCAAACAACAATCACCAAGATAAAAGAGATTGGAATTCCCCTTGTCACAAATGAAGAAATTCCCAGTGAGGCAATATCACAAACAGTTAGTTAGCAAAAGAAAATAAAGAAACAAAAGAAAACAAAGATAAAAGAAAAGTGTCTAATCTAGTAAATCAATCAACCGGTAGTTTGTTAATCACAATTAATCCCCGGCAACGGCGCCATAAACTTGATGCAGGTGGAAACTTGTCTCTCAACAAATCTCCCTTCGGCTAGTGTACCGAATTGTCGTCAAGTAAAACTCACAATAGAGTAAGGTCGAATCCCATAGAGATTAACGGATTAAGCAATCAATGGTTAATTGATTATCCTAGTTAGACGAATCATATTGGAGTGATAAGTAACAAGGAAATGTAAATGGCAGAAAAGTAAAGAAAGCAATAGAGTGTAGAGAAGTAAAATGGCAAGAAAAGTAAATGTAAGAACTAAAAATAAAATGAACATTGGGATCAAGAGATATTGCAATCCTCCGGATCAAGTTCATTCTCATCTCTTCCTCAATCATTCATTGATCTCCGTGGCAATCTTAAGTGATCGAATTACAATTACTTGTAATTCAATCTCTCAAATCTTGATCAATAGCCAATTCCTTGGTCAATTGCTCATGAGAAGAGATGAAGTATGGTCACTGATTATACCACATGCATTCCCAAATCAAGTGTTGGAGGATTATAGTCACATATCCTTCCAAACCTAATTTGGTACAACATGAGAAAGCATTTCTAGCATGATCTCCTCATTCCTCTTCCAATGTTCAGAAGAGATCCAAGTATGAATAGCTTCTTTTCCAAGATAACTACCCAATTGGATGAAGATCGAAAGCTTTCAAGCAAAATCAAGAGAAAAGATAGAAGAAGAAGAAGAATAAGAACTACACTTAATCCATTGAATCACAATAGACCTCTCTAACCCAATGTAAAGAGTTAGTTGGTCATTGCTCTACCAAAATAGAAAAAGAAAGAAAGTGCAGAAAAGTAAAGATGAAGATTAAAACTGAAAATAAAACTTCAAAATTCATAAAGGAAAAGTACAAAGAAAGAAAAGGAAAAGTGTGTGAGGGGAGGGAGTCCAAAGACCCCTCTTCAATCCCCTCATTCCCGAATGCCCTTAATGTAAAGACTAAGGCCTTTATATAGGCTCTCCTAAATTACAAAATGAAATTAAAAGCAAATTACAATTAAATGAAAATTCCTATTCTAGATGCTTCTTGTGGTCTTGATTGGTTGACAATTGTGGGCTTGCTTGCTTGAGCTTTGAAGCAGTTCTCTTCTTCATTTGGGCTTGGTTTTACTTGCAGAGAGAAAGTGTGAAGTGGGCAGAGACTTTAGCTTAGGACGTTAGGGGTGTTAACATTTAGTGAAAGTATGAGTTCGAGAACGTTAGTGACACTCAACATTGTCACTAACGTTCCAATGTACCCCTTTTGCCTCACATTAGAGCCCACGTTAACTAGGTTAACGTGGCTTCTAACGTGGCCTTGCCAACCTTCGAGAACGTTAGTGACACTTAACATTGTCACTAACGTTCCAATGTGCCCCTTTGTCTCACGTTAGAGTCCACGTTAACTAGGTTATCGTGGCTTCTAACGTGGCCATTCTTAGCCATCCCCAACGTTAGTGACAATGTTGAGTGTCACTAACATTGGCTCATCATTCACTCATCAACGTTAGCTTCCACGTTAACTTAGTTAACGTGGAAGTTAACGTGGCTCCTTGGGGGTTTTGTGGTTGCTTCCAACGTTAGTGACAATGTTGGGTGTCACTAACGTTATCGACCACCCTTGCCTCTTACGTTAGCTCCCACGTTAACCAAGTTAACGTGGTACATTGCACCTTAGGCCAACGTTAGTGACAATGTTGAATGTCACTAACGTTGGCTTCCTTCCCCTTTTAACGTTAGAGGCCACGTTAACTAAGTTAACGTGGACTCTAACGTGGCAACTTATGATCATTGGCCAACGTTAGTGATAATGTTAAGTATCACTAACATTGGCTCAAAGTCCCTTCTTCACGTTAGAGTTCACGTTAACTTAGTTAACGTGACTCTAAACGTGGGAAATGATGGCTTCGAGAGCGTTATTGGCAATCACTTTTCTCATTAACTTTGCAAGTTACCTCCCATTCCACGTTAGTGGTAACGTTAATTAGATTAACGTGACTGCTAAGTGGTTCTTCCTTGCTTCCTTTGGTCCTGAAATCAAGCAATAGAGTGCATCAAAGTCTAGTCCAAGTCATGGGTAATGCAACATACAATTTGTTACTAAACTCATGCAAAATCCTCATAAAATCATGTAAAATGCACAATGTATGCTTGAATCAAGGTATAAGTGAATATCCACCCAAAACTAGCTTATTTCCTAAGGAAATGCATGAAACTACCTTAAAAACAGTAAAGAAAAGGTCAGTAAAACTGGCCAAGATGCCCTGGCATCATTACACCAATAATGAAACCCTGTCGCCACGCTTTTAAAACGTCCCTCTTTCACTCTATGGCCACGCTTTTGAAGCATGGCAGAAAAAAACGTGGCCGTTTCACTAATAAATTGCCACCTTCCAAAAGCGTGGCCGTTGACCCTTTTCGCCACGTTTTTTAAGCGTGACAAGAAAAAACGTGGCCAAATTTCTATTCAATCGCCACCCTCACAAAAGCGTGGCCATTGACCACTTTTGGCCACACTTTTAAAGCGTGGCAAAAAAAAGCGTGGCCATATACCATTTTTCTTGTAGTGTCAACAATGTCTTCACTATCTTCAGAGAAAGAATATTTATCAGAGCTCATGAATGGCAACAGTAAGTTTAGTAGAATCTCTATGGTCTCTGTATGAGCCTCAAATTCCTTTGGTTCCTCAATAGGAAACTCCTTATTGGTCAGTGGACGTCCCTTGACGTCTTCCTCACTAGGAATCACTGCCTTTTCACTCTTTCCAGGTTTGGCCACTTTGGATGTGGTTGTGGCCTTGCACTCTCTTTTGGGATTCTCTTCTGTATTGCTTGGGAGAGTACTAGGAGGAGTTTCAGTAACTCTTTTACTCAGCTGACCCACTTGTCCCTCCTAATTTTTTATGAAGGACCTTGTTTCAGTCATGAAAATGAGAGTGGCCTTAGATAGATCAGAGACTATGTTTGCTAGGCCAAAGAGGCTCTGCTTAGAATTCTCTGTCTGTTGCTGAGAAGATGATGGAAAAGGTTTGCTATTGCCAAACTTATTTCTCCCAGCATTATTGTTGTTGAAGCCTTGTTGAGGCTTCTGTTGATCCTTCCATGAGAAATTTGGATGATTCCTTTATGAAGGATTATAGGTGTTTCTATAGGATTCTCCCATGTAATTCACCTCTTCCATTGCAGGATTCTCTGGGTCATAAGCTTCTCCTTCAGAGGAGGCTTCTTTAGTACTGCCGGATGCAGCTTGTAATCCAGTCAGATTCTGAGAAATGATATTGACTTGCTGAGTTAATATTTTGTTCTGAGCTAATATGGCATTCAGAGTATCAATCTCAAGAACTCCTTTCTTCTGAGTCATCCCATTATTCACAGGATTTCTTTCAGAAGTGTACATGAACTGGTTATTTGCAACCATCTCAATGAGTTCTTGGGCTTCTGCAGGGGTTTTCAGATGAAGAGATCCACCAGCAGAATGGTCCAATGACATCTTGGACAATTCAGACAAACCATCATTGAATATACATATGATGCTCCATTCTGGAAGCATGTCAGAAGGACACCTTTTGGTTAATTGCTTGTATCTTTTCCAAGCTTCATAGAGGGATTTACCTTCCTTTTGTTTGAAGGTTTGGACTTCCACTCTAGGCTTGCTCATCTTTTGAGGTGGAAAGAATTTAGTCAAGAAAGCATTGACCAACTTGTCCCAAGAGTTTAGACTTTCTCTAGGTTGTGAGTCCAACCATGTCCTAGCTCTGTCTCTTACAGCAAAGGGGAAAAGTATAAGTCTGTAGACCTCAAGATCAACCCCATTGGTCTTAACAGTATCATAGATTTGCAAGATTTAGCTAAGAACTGATGAGGATCTTCCGATGGAAGTCCATGAAACTTGCAATTCTGCTGCATTAGAGAAACTAATTGAGGCTTAAGCTCAAAGTTGTTTGCTCCAATGGAAGGAATTGAGATACTTCTTTCATAGAAGCTGGAAGCTGGTATAGTATAGTCACCAAGCATCTTCCTTGCATCTCTAGCATTGTTGTTGGGTTTGGCTGCAATGTCTGCTTCTTTTTCGAAATTCTTTGTAAGGTCCTCTCCGGAGTGTTGTGCTTTAGGTTCTCTTAGCTTCTTCTTTAGAGCCCTTTCAGGTTCAGGATTAGCTTCAATAAGAATGTTTTTATCCCTGTTTCTGCTCATATGAAAAAGAAGAGAAAAAAAGGGAGTAGTGGAATCCTCTATGTCACAGTATAGAGACTCCTTGATGTGTCAGAGGAAAAGGAGTAAAAGAATGAGAAGAGAGGGGATGTGAGTTCAAAAATTTGTTTAGATGAGTGGAGGAGGAATGTTAGCAATTAAATAAAATAAATAGCAAGCGATGAGAGAGAAAGAGTTTTCGAAAATTTAAAAGAAATAACATAAAATTAGGATTTAAAACAATTAGTTAATTAAAAATATTTTTGAAAAAGGGGTTAGTGATTTTCGAAAATGAGAAGTGAAAAAGATTTAAAAATAAATTTTGAAAAAGATAAGAAGTTAGAGAAAGATTTTGAAATTAAAATTAAAAAAAAAGATATGATTGAAAAATATATGATTGAAAAAGGATATAATTGAAAAGATATGATTGAAAAGAAAATTAAAAAGGGAATTAAAAAGATTTGATTTTTAAAATTGATGACTTGACTAACAAGAAACTAAAAGATATGATTTTAGAATTCAAAGATTGAACCTTTCTTAACAAGAAAGTAACAAACTTGAAATTTTTTAATAAAAACATTAATTGTTAGCAAGGTTTTTTTTTTTAAATTTAAGAAAAAGATTTTTTTGAAAAATTAGTTTTAGAATTTTCAAAACCATTAAAAGAGAAAGATAAGATTTTAAAATCATGAATTAAAACATGAAAATTTGAAAAAAAAATTTGAATTTGAAACGAAATTACCTCCCCTGTGTCATCCTGGCGTTAAACACCCAAGATGCTATCCATTCTGGCGTTTAACGCCCAACCAGATACCCTGGCTGGCGTTTAATGCCAGAATTCCTTCCTTACTAGGCATTTTTCTAAACGCCCCGGTTTTTCTATGTGATTCCTTTGCTATATGTTCAGAATCTTCATTTCTCTGTATTATTTACTTGAAAAGAGATTTTTTTATTTTTTTTTAATGAGGAGAGAGAAAAATAACAAAATGACACAAAACATGAAAAATTAAGATCAGAACAAGTAATGCATGCAAGAACACTTTGAATGTCATGATGAACACCAAGAACAATTTGACGACCATGATGAACATCAAGAACATATTTTTGAAAATTTTTAAGAAAAGAAAGATATGCAAGACACAAAACTTAGAAATTTTTAATATTTAGACACTGTGGATTTGAAAATGCAAATGAAAAACAAGAAAAGACACAAAGCAGGAGAATTTAAAGATCAGAACAAGGAAAATCATCAAGAATAACTTGAAGATCAATGGAGAACACAATGCATATATTTTCGAAAATTAAGAAAAATGAAAGCCTGCAATTGATACCAAACTTAAAATTTAACATTAGACTCAAACAAAAAACACAAAAAATATTTTTGTTTTTTATGATTTTATTAAATTTTTTGTATTTTTATATTTTTTTTGGAAATAAAAATAAAAAAACTTAAACATAAAATAAAATTACCCAATCTAAGCAACAAGATAAACCGTCAATTGTCCCAACTCGAACAATCCCTAGCAACGACGACAAAAACTTGGTGCACGAAATTGTGATCACACTTTTCACAACTCCGCACAACTAACCAGCAAGTGCACTGGGTCGTCCAAGTAATGGCTTACGTGAGTAAGGGTTGATCCCACGGAGATTGACGATTTGAAGCAGGCTATGGTCATCTTGTAAATCTCAGTCAGGCAGATTCAAATGGTTATGAGGTTTTGATAATTAAAAGATATATAAGATGGAAAATAACATAAAGATACTTATGTAATTCATTGGTGTGAATTTCAGATAAGCGTTTGGAGATGCTTTGTTGCTTCTGAACCTCTGCTTTCCTATTGTCTTCATCCAATCATGCATTCTCCCCTCTATAGCAAGCTGTATGATCCTCTCAGTAAAAATGGTCCGGCTACGGTCTTTGTATGGCTAATCAACTGTCGGATTTCTCGTCTTGGATGAAAAATACCAGGCACAGCTACCTCAAGGCTAATCATCTATTTGTTCTCACTTGTGTCAGAATAAGATCCATTGATCCTTTTGCACACTATCACTGTGCCCAACATTCGCGAGTTTGAAGCTCCTCACAGTCATCCCTTCCCAGATCCTACTCGAAATACCATAGACAAGGTTTAGACTTTTCGGATCTCAGGAATGTTGTCTATTGATTCTAGCCTATACCACGAAGATCTTAATCACGGGGTCGGATGCTCTGTTGTTAGGAGAGACGATGCGAATCTGTGGATCAGAGACCAAGAGAGTATACTCTGGCTGGCATCCAATGACTACGTTGAACATCATGTAGACCGCTTTGTGGTTGTTAGGAAGGCGGATCTTGGCTAAGCGAGTACTGAAGATAGTGGGTGGTTGTCACGCGTCACCCCTTCAGTCTGATTTAACTGAATTAAGTACAAGAGTATATCTTGGAGAAGAAGTAGGCGTGAATTGAAGGAAATACTAGTGTACTTGCATTAATTCATGAGGAACAACAGAGCTCCTCACCATAATCTATGAACTGTAGAAACTCCACCATTGAAAATACATAAGAGAAAAAAGTCTAGGCATGGCCGAATGGCCAGCCTCCCCAAAGATGATCATATAGCTCAAGGGTTCCAAAAAAAGACCCCAATACAATAGTAAAAAGTGATATTTATACTAAACTAGTAAACTAGGTTTACAGAAAATGAGTAGATAGTGCAAAAATTCACTTCCGGGACCCACTTGATGTGTGTTTGGGCTGAGCTTTGAAGCTTTCACGTGCATAGGCCATCTTTGGAGTTAAACGTCAGCTTGGGTGCTAGCTTGGGTGTTTAACTCCAGTTCTGGTGCCAATTCTTGCGTTTTACGCCTGAAAAGGGTCTTATTCCGAGGGTTACCTGAAACTGTAGGTCAATCTCAGACGAGATCTTCTATGCTGGTTAGAGCTGTGGAGTCTGACCTGATAGACTTGGTGGTGGTGCTGATCCTTCATCCCCGGAGTGTGAGGGGTACCTGCAAGGGACTCCGATGCTTAAGTTAGCAAGGGTATTAAGCAGGTATTGAGTAGAATCAGAGTATGAGTTATACTTGGGTGCTCCAGTGTGTTTATAATGGTGTAGAGTGACCTTTGCAGATAAGATAAGTTAGTTATCTTATCTTTTATCTTTATCTTTATCTTTCATGGGAACCGTCCTTATCTCTATAGGCTTGGGCTGCCTTTGGATTGGGGTCGTGTTCCTCTATTTGGGCCCTTTATTGGGCTTTCTTGCAATTTGGCCGAGCTCTTTGAGAGGAGGTCGGTTGCTTTGTCTGTAGAACATCCCGGGTTGGACAGCTCGACCCAGGGTATGAACAGGTCTCTAGGGAGCGTTTGAAAGCCAGTTTGGGCCATCAAATCTCGGGCAAAGTATAGACTATTATACATTGCTGGAAATCCCAAGATGTCTACTTTCCAACGCTATTGAGAGCGCGTTGATTGGGCTTCTGTAGCTCCAGAAAATCTACTTCGAGTGCAGGGAGGTCAGAATCCAACAGCATCTGCAGTCCTTTCTCTGCCTCTAAATTAGATTTTTGCTTAGGTCCCTCAATTTCAGCCAGAAAATACCTGAAATCACAAAATAACACACAAACTCATAGTAGAGTCTAGAAATGTAAAATTTTCATAAAAACTAACAAAAATATACTAAAAAGTAACTAAAACATACTAGAAACTACCTAAAAACAATGCCAAAAAGCGTATAAATTATCCGCTCATCAACGCCTCCTTAGAGTCTTCTTAGGTTCAGGATCAAGAGTCAAGAGGGGTTCTTTATCCCCATTCCTAGTCATAAATAAGAAGAAAAAAAAGGAAGATGGAAAAAAAGAAAGCTTTGTATGCCAACCGGCAAAAAGCTCCTGCTTAAAGTCAGATATGAAGAAAGAAGAAGAAGGTAGAAAAGAAATAAAAGAAGTAAAAGAAGGATGCTTAAAAACAGTGAATAGAAGTAAATAAGAGAGGATGAAAGTTGAGAAGGAAGAATAGAGAGGGGGAATAGAGTTGAATAAGATAGACATGAGAAGAAGAGCAATATAAATAGGAGTAAATAACAATTAAAATAATTTTTTTGTTTTTATTTATTTATTTAAATAATTAATTTTCTGAAATTAAGGTTATTAATTTAAAAAGAATTTAAAATTTAAATGTTAAATTTTCAAAAATAGAAGAGGAAAGAGAAGAAGAAGTTTTCGAAAATTGAGAGAGATAAGAGTTAGTTAAGTAGTTTTGAAAAAGAAGAGAGAGAAGAAGGAGAGATGTTTTCAAAAATTAAGAAGAGAAGAGTTAGTTAGGTAGTTTTGAAAAAGATGAGAAAGAAGATAAGATATTAATTAAGAAAAGATTTGAATTTTAAAATAAGATCGAAGATATGATAAGAAAAGATTTTGAAATTAAAATTTGAAATTAGAAAAAGATAAGAAAGAAAATTAAAAAGATTTGAAAAAGATTGAATTTTAAAATTGGAAGTTAGAAAAGATAAGATAAGAAACTAAAAAGATTTGAAAAAATATTTTAAAAAGATAAGATTTTGAAATTTGATTTTGAAAAAGATTTAATTTTAAAATTTGAAATTTGAATTTTAAAATTTATAATTTTGAAAAAGAAAAGAAAAGATTTTTAAATTTTAAAAAAGATATGATAAGATTTTGTAAAAGATAAGACTTTTGAAAAGGATATGAGTTTTATTTTTTTGAAAAGATTTGATTTTTGAAAACTTGACAACTAAGATATGATAAGATAAAACTTTAAAATAAAAATCTGAATTTTTAAATGTAATTTTCGAAAATTATGGTTATAATTAAGTTAGAAAAGATATTTTTTTATTTTTCAATTTTATGATGAAAGAGAAAAACATATAAAAGATAAAGGGATACCAAACTTAAAAATTTTTAGATCTAATGCCCCTATTTTTTCGAAAATTTGGAGGGAAACACAAAGGGATACCAAACTTAAAAATTTTAAGATCAAAATACAAACAAGACTCAATAACACTTTGAAGACTCACAAGAACACAAAGAATAAAATTTAAAGACTCAAAGAACTCAAGAACATAAGAAGAACACTAAACTTAAAATTTTTAGAAAACCAAACAGAAATTTTCGAAAATTATAAAGAAAAACACAAGATGACACCAAACTTAATGACTTGACACAAGATTTAAACAAAGAAAAATTATTTTTGAAAAGTTTTGAAAGAAAGACTCAAAAGGAACAACAGTTACCAAGAACATAAGCCAACGCTGTAACAAATTGAGCAAAGAAAACAAAAATATTTTTGAGAAACCATTTTTAAAATTTTCGAAAATTAATGAAGAAGAAAATAAAAATTAAAGACTCAAAGACTCAAATAAAGAACAAAGATTAAACAAAGAAAAGAAAAATATTTTTGAAAAAGTTTTTGATGATTTTCGAAAATTAGAGAAGAAGAAAACAAAAATCATGGACTTAACAAAAATAAAAATTACCCAATCTAGGGAGAAGCAAGACAATCCTTCAGTTTGTCCAAACTCAACAATCTCTGGCAACGCCGCCAAAAACTTGGTGTGCGTACACAAACCCCATACTTCCGTACAGGCAGTACCAGCAAGTGCATTGGGTCGTCCAAGTAATACCTGAGTGAGTCAAGGTTGATCCCACGAGGATTATGGTTTGAAGAAAGCTATGGTTATCTTATAGGTCTTAGTCAGGCAGAACAAAGGTTGCTGGAAGAGTTATCAAATTTGCATTAAAGGAGTATTGGAATAGAAATCAGTAAAATGGTTAGAATTAAGGATAGAGTTGAGAGTTGGAGTTGCTTTCCCTTTCTGAATTAACTCTGGTTTTATTGTCTTCTCTGGTTGTGAATGATCTTCTTCTATGGCAGGCTGTATGTGATCAACGCCATGGGCCGTGGTCATTGATCTCCTCTGCTATAGATTGAATGCCATTGGCCGTGGTCATTCAATATGACGAAGGGTGAAACGCTTAGCAAGTCATTCTCCGAGCGATCCTACTCAAAACACCACAAAAAATGGTGCTTCTTTGGATTCTAGCCTAATCTCCCCAAAAATCGGCTGAACTAGTGTCTCGAGAAGTCCCTAACGAAGTCATGGATTAACCATCTGAGAAATGTATAAACATAGCTGTTGGCTCGTACTTTTCCTTTCGAGTATTCACACGAACCTAAGTAGATGTGGGTGTTTGTCAGGCACATTCGTCTTAATGTAATGAACAAAGCTAATTGGTTAGATCATCCTATTCACCACGATGAAGATCGGGATGTACATCTTAGAGATAGATCAAACACGGATCAAAGAAGAAACAGTAATACCTTTATTAATTCATATGACTCAACAGGGCTCCTCTCCTCAACCTATGAGGTTTAGAAACTCATACTGAAAGTAAATACAAAGTGAAAAACGAAAATAATGTGTATCCTCCAAAGAGGTCTGAGAAAATCATGTAAAATAACACTTAAATACTAAACAGATGACTTGCAAGCATAAAACAGTCTATTTAGTGCTAAAATCCACTTCTGGGGCCCACTTGTTGAGTGTTTGGGCTGAGCTTTGATGAGATCCATGTGCTATGAGGTCTCTTGGGCGTGGAACGCCAGCTAAGGGGTCCTCATTGGGCGTTTAGACATTGGTCTCTGCTCTTTCGGCGTTGGACGCCTGGAAGGGGGCAAGTAGCTGGCGTTGAACGCCAGTTTTGGGCCTTCTAATCCAAAGCAAAGTATGGACTATTATATATTGTTGGAAATCTCTGAAAGTCAGCCTTCCATAGCCGTTGAGATCTTCTGAATGCAGGTAGGTCAGATCTGGACAGCATCTGCAGTGCTTTCTCTGTCTCTAAATCAGATTTCTGCTCTAGCTCCTCAAATTCAGCTATAAAATACCTGAAATTGTCCAAAAACGCAAAAACTCATAGTAGAATACAAAAATATGAATTTAACACTACAACCTATAAAAACTTAATAAAAAGTAAATAAAAACTACTAAAAACTATATGAAAATAATGCCACAAAGCGTATAAAATATCCGCTACTCATTCTCTTTAAATTTTTACCTAATTCTCTTAATCCTTGATACAAATTCGTATCATAACATTCAAAGATAATTTTAAATTGGAAAAATGTTCTCATTCTTTTTATATGTGATAAATAGTTCGTACTTTTGATTCAACTTTTTATTGAAATTTTAAAACCTTACTTAAAAAATATATAAAAAATCAAGTAAAAATTTTATCAAAAAGCTTCTTTTCTAAAACTTTTTCCATTCATGTAAAAAACATGGCAAAAAATTATTTAGTATAAAATTACTAAATTTGGAGGATATACAATTTTATTTTTCTTAGCAAGCTAAGCTTAAAAAACTGTGTTAAAGTCTTATTTTTAAAATTCTATTAAAATATATGTTTTCTTATATTTAGTGTATTTTGTTAAATTTTAATCATCATTGAAGGATTAAAACATTTTTTTGTGTTATTTTATCAAAAGTTAAAATCTTTTGAAAGTTTAAATAACAGTTTACTCAAATAAAATAAATAAAAAAAAGAACACAAAACAATTCAGTCACTTTCACTCAGCCTATTAATCATATTAAATTCTATCGCGTGTTCCACGATATCAAGCATTTGTAATAATGCATATGCGTACTATGTTACAACTAGTTTATATATATATATATATATATATATATATATATATATATATATATATATATATATATATATATGAGTCCATCTACTGTACAGATGTACTTTTGTACAGATTTACAGATTTTTGTCTTTTATTAATTTAAAAGCGTGTCACTAAAAGTGTTGCTTAAAGAGAAAGTGTTACCCTTAATCGTTAACTTGGCCCTGATACCAATTTTTAGATGTAATTTCTTTTTCAAAATTTCTATTTTCAAAATTTCTATTAACTCTTCATATTTTGCTTCGAATAAGTTTATAATTTGTATAGATTTGGTTGGTGGTACTTTATAGTTTACAATTTCATAAAAAGTATTGACAATTTCTACTATTACTAATTCTGATTTCATTTTTATAGTTTTTCAATCTTGTTTTAGTTTATAATATTCTTTTTTGCATGGATTATTGTATATAAAATCTTTTATCTGTTTGTCTTTTTCTTTAATATAATTTTTCAAATCTTCAAAAACCTCTTTTATTTCTACACTTTCTGTTGTTTCTAAATATCTTTTTAATTTTTCAACTTCATTCTCCATTTTTTCTTTCAACAGCTTTAATTCTTTTAAGTTATAATATGGTTTTCCAGGCATTTATAAATTTTTTAAGTTTAGCTCCAACTTGTTTATATTTATTCTTATTTCTATCCTTTTTATTATAATGTCATTAATTTCGAACTGAAGATTATTTAATTCCCTTTTATACTCCTTTATTTTACTTTTTAATTTTTTCGTCCTTTTTCTTTTTATTTTGTCTTCTGGTTTTTCAATCTTTGTATACTTCATTATTTATCTTAGAATTTCTGCAAATTCTATTATCGATTCATCACTATTTTCTAGAGATTCTATTAATTTTTCTAACTCTTCAACTTCTCCTTTCAATTTGTCATAGATTATCTTTAGAGCTTTAAATGCTCTTTGATTTATTTCAGAAAACTGTAAATAATTCAACCGATTTTCTCTTTCAAAGAGCTCTTGTTTCTTGTCTTGATAGGTTACATATATTTTTTCTTTATTTATTGTCATAACTTAGTGTTTAGGGTTTCATTTAATTTTTTGACCTTTTTTGTTAATTCTTTTATTTCAAAATTTTCTTCTTTGATCTTTAACTTAGATAAACTTAACGGGCTATTTAATTTTGGATTCTCTTATTTGAAAATTTGATGAAACTAATTTTCCTGATGGTTCTTTTAGTAAAAGAACTGGGTTTTCAATAGCTTTATATTTTGGTATTTCTGTCTTTACAATTTTCTGAAATAATTCATCGACATAAATTCTTTCTCTATTTTTAAATATTATACTATGATGGCTATTTGTTAAAGCATAATTTATTGCATATGTAATTGAAAATGGTTCATCGTCTTGTTCCATTAGATTCTTTCTGTGAAATTTATAAGCCAAACTTATAGTTCTTCCAAGATTTTCAGTTGATAAAGGTATAGCATATCCAAGATGGGCATTGAATTTAACATTTACGTTTGCCAAGTTTCCATGAACAATTCCAATTATTTGATCTATTGAGTCATCAGTAATTCTTTTGTCACAGATTGCTAAGCTTATTGGTGAATTAATTCCTTTCATATATGTAGATTTGATTAAGACTTGTATAGTACTAATATGAATCCATCCAATTTTAGATCTTTTTTGTTGATCCTTAATTTTCTTAATCTGTTTACTCAATTCTTCATCATTTATCAAAGCTATTTCAAGTTCTCCATTGGCGGATTTTATCTTTATAGGGGCTTCAAGTTGAAATTTTTCCATAGTATATTATATTTTTTCTATTAAAAACTTCTTTTAAAAGATTTTGTTTATTAAAATTTTCATTTGATTTGAGATTTAATTCTGTTTTAAGAACAGCCTGTTTTTCATTATCTAGTAAGGCAGATAATCTATAATAATCAGATTCTTCCGTTAATTCTAAACTTTCTAAATAATTCATAACTATGAGATTAGGATAAAGGCGTACCTTTCTGGAGAAAAACTTCCTTTATTTAGAATATTTACATAAGATGTTTTTATATCCAGAGGGGAGATTGTAGATACTAACTCCAGAGGGGAGTTTAGAATTGGTTTTTCCTAAGGGAATTCTTCTTCAGACTATAGAATCGCCTTGGCAACTTCCTCCTTGCTCTCCTAGCATATGAGTACTCTTAGCCTCCTGCTTTCTATTGTTTGATGCCTTCTACAATTGCCTAAGCAACCTATTTATAATGGTTGGGTCTGATGGACAATTCCCATCCTTACCCTTCTTATGATGTCATTGCTTACGTCATTGTTTATTATCTTGCACCAGCTACATTGTTGGTGCTCTATGACCTAAGCGCTTACGTCACTATGCAATAATGTTGAGAGATGCTTCAGATGTGCTGTCCTCCTCTTTCACTATGTGACCTTCAGATGCGTTGTCTTCTTCCTTTATCATGTGGGTTGATTCCGTTTCATTTTTGCTTTCTTCAGATAACTCTAAGACACATAGCTGGCACTTGTGGTCTTCTCTGTCTTTTATCAAATAGCAGAGATTCCTCTTTATCCCTTCGGGGAGCTTTTCTAAGAGTCCAGATAAGTTGTAGAATGCTGATTCAAATTCCACTAAGAGTCTCATCTCTCTTTCTTCAATTTCATTCCTTTTACTGGACACAAGCAAAGTATTTCTGCTTTTATAATTGATTCTTGTGTGAGATTCCCTTGTTATCTTTTGAGTTCTTTCGAAGACCCTTGCTAGTGTGCTGGTTAGTCTTCCTTCATGACTGTAGATTGTTAAATCTTGAACTTGATCAATTGGTTGAAAATTTCCTGGGAAGACGGACATGAAGATTACTTGATGTGCTGGAACCAAGCATTCTTCTTCTTCATTAAAAATAGGTTGACTATTCGTAAATTTTAGGGATATATCCCTTGGATTTACATTGTCAATCATATTTTTAAATCTCTTTACTGCATCAATGAATCCTGCAGGAAACTCACTAATAATTTTCAAATCATTAAAAATTAAAATTGTATTAATTAATCCATACTGGAAAAACTGATAGGTGTCAGATGGGGAAGCATCTGGAAATATAACCAGCTTTGTTAGCTGTTCTTTGGCAATAGGATAATATCCCAAGATTGCCCTTTTTTCTTCAGTCCAATTCAGGACTATGTTAAGGGTTTCTCTGAGATTTGATCTACAGACCCTTTTCTTTTCCTTGATTTCAGCCCTTGTAGGATGTTTCTTATTATTCCTGTTCTCTGGGTTTGAATTGGAGCTTTATCTGCTCTTTTTAGGGTTTGCTCTGGATGAAGAGCTTCATATTCCCTGAAAGATTCCTTTGCTTCTTCCAGTGTTAAAAACCCTCCTTTATGAATTATCCTTGATTGATGTGTAAATGGTGCTGCTTTTTACTAGGCATCATATACTCCTTTCATGGGGCCATTATAAATTACATAATATTTTTTATCTTGGGTGGATTTTTTGATAATTTCAGCAATTGTTTTATTTTATGGAATTTTTTCTTCACCTGATTTGTCCACCACGCTTAGCTGGCTGAACTCTGATGGTTTTGGTTGTTGTGTTGATTTCATTGCTTAGATAGCCTACTTGAGGGATTGGATCTCTGTCCTTATTTGCTGACAATGCTTGCATTTTTCGAGTTTTTGTTCGTATTTATGGATTTCTTGATCTAGTGCGTTGTAGACGAACTCCATTCTCTTGTTAATGTATCTGCAATAACATTTTTGTCACCCATAATATATTCAATTTTTATTGGATATTGTAACAAAAATAATTGCCATCTTACCAATCGTCCATGATTATAATCAACTTTTAAATTATATCGTATGAAACCTGTTAGGTAACTTGAATCTGTCCTTAATGTAAAATCTCTGGGTAGTAAATCAATTTTCCATTTCTTAAGAGATTTAATTGCTGCTAGAGTTTCCTTTTCATGAGTGGTATATCTCTGTTCTGTTGGAGTAAAAGTCCCTGAAATATACCTGCAAAGTAATTCCTTTGGGGAATATTTAGAATCTAGTGATTCTTTTTCTTGTTCCAAACTTTTTATAGCTTTCTTAGCTTTTAGACATCCTGACCAGGTTATGTCTGAAGCATCTGTTTCTACTATTAAGTAGTCATTTTCTTCTGGAATATAAAGTTCTGGAAGTTTTTCACGAAGTTCTTTAATTCTTTGAATTTGCATACTATCTTTTTCATCCCATTTCCATTCTTTTTTAGTACTTATTTTTGGAAATAAGCTTTTCCTGTATTCTGTTATATTCTTTAAAAATCCTTGATCGGAAATATAATTTATACACCCTAAAAATCTTTGTAATTGTTTTCTATCTTCTATTTTATTAGGAAATAAATTTACCTTTTCTAGAACATTTGGTTGAAGTTTTAGCTTACCTTGAGTAGATAGAATTAATCCAAGAAACTCTATTTCTTGTTTTGCTATTCTTGCTTTCTTTTTGCTAAGAACTAATCCTTTCTGTTTACATCTTTCTAAAACTATTAATAATTTTTGAAGATGATCTTCTTTATCCTGTTTTGTAAAAATTAATATATCATCAATGTATACTAAAACAAATTCATTTAATTCTTTTAGATTTTCTTCCATAAATCTTTGATAAATACCTGGGGCTTGCTTTAATCCGAATGGTAATACATTCCATTCATAAAGCAACACACTTGTTGATTCTTTTGTTGGGCAAGTAAAAGCAGTTAATTTCTTTGTTTCTTCGTCTAAACGAAGTTGCCAATATCCTGATTTTGCATCAAGGGATGAAAACCAAGTTGCTCCCTTGATTTTTTCTAAAATAGAATCTTTTCTTGGAAGTTTATGAGCATCACCAATAGTTGCTTCATTCATTTTCTTATAGTTTATTACCATTCTTCATTTTCCCCTTTTAATTTCATTATTGTTTTCAACGTAAAAAGCTGGAGCCGCATGAGGACTTTTACTTAATCTTATAATTCCTTTTTCCAAAAGATCTTTACATTCTAATGAGAACTCTTCTCTATCTCTTGCGGAATAAGGAATTTAATTTGGAACATTTATCTCTTTTGTGGGATCTTTTAATTTAATGCTTACTAATTCGTTATTTGTATTTTTAATATCTAAAGGATTTTCAGCACAAATTTCATCCAAAAGTTCTTCTATCTTTATTTCAAGATTATTTTTTGGAATATTTATCTGAAAGTATAAATTTAAATAACATGTTTCTAATATAAAAAATATTTTAAATTTTAAGATCTTATCTATAGTAGTAGTTGGTATTTTTATACGTTTTGATTTTTGATTTATTGAAGAATCGTGTCGGGCTTTTAAAACTATATATGTTAATTCTTGAATGAATGGATGATATAGCTTTAAAAAGTTATTTCCTATGATAAAATCCATTCCAGAATCTAACATATATATAGATGGAACAATGAACCTATAATTTTGAATAAAAATTTCAACCATCTCTGCTTTTTGGTCAATTTTATGTATTGATTTGTCAGCTATTCTAACTCTTAATGGTTTCTTTAATTTTTTCCAATCAAGTTTTATATTTGAACTAGCAAAGCATTGTGTTGCCCCAGAATCTATGAAAGCATTTATAAACTTTTCTGTTATTTTTATAGTAATAAATGTAGCATTATTACTCAGTCTCTGAGTCTGTTTCCAAGACATATTCAAAAATATAGTCTAAGTTATCATCAGATTCTTCTAATGGTTCCATGAAACAAGACTTAGCAATTTTTATTTGTTTAGTAAGATCCTTTCTATCCTTCTTTTTCGGGCATTCATTTGCGTAGTGTCCTTCTTCTTGGCAATACCAATATTTACAATTTTCTTTTTTATTCGGGCAATAGTTATTTCTTTGTCTTTTGTTTTTATTGTTATTTTCTTTTCTAAAATATCTCTTTTTTCTCCAATTTGGATAGTATTTTCTTTTTCTAAATTGATATTTTCTTTTTCTTTGAAAATTTTTATTAAGACCATATTTTTGAGGTATCTCTTCATTATCCTGACAGCAAATTCTGATTATATTTGCAAATCTTTTTTGAGTTGCTTCTTGCATACAACGTTCTTTTATTTCCTCTCTTATTGCAGAGGTTGCTCCACCAAAATTATTTTCAATTGTTCCTCTATTTATTTCTCTTATAAATCTTCCCATTATAAACATTAGCAGGATATGGAAGTTTTGTTATGTACATACTAAGATAATGATTTTTATCTTCTTCTTTTAATTTGTAATAATGTATTCTATATTCACATATATAAGATTTCACATTACATAAATCATATATCTGAATATTAGCTAAATGGTTTTTTGCTTCTTGATATTCTTTATTATAGACTTCTTGTCTATGATCTATAATATTTTTTCCAAAAAATTCTTTATATAGAATCATCATTATATATAATATCTTATCATAAGCTGTTGTTTTTGTTTCTAATTCTTCTATTATTTGGTTTTCTATTGATGTCATATAATCTCTTATAGTTCCTTTAGTATGAAACCCTATGTAATTCCAAATGTCTCTTCCAGATAATTCACTAAGTTTTGGATTAGTAAAGGCTTCTAATAAGAAGGAATTTAACCATTTTTCGAAAATTTCTTTTTCGTTCTTTTTGCAGTCTAAATCGAGCATTCTTTCTCCTTCCATTTCCTGGATTTTAGGAACGTATTTTGATGGTAATTTTGTATATTTTGAATCTTTATTTATAAACCCTTTTTTAAAAGCATAATTATCAAAACCTGTTTCCTATTTAAATTGAGATTGATTATCATTAGATGTTCCAGCTTCATTTTTTACTTGTATTGGAATTGCTGGTTCTTTGTCACTTGAATAATCTAGAATGTGTTCTTCATTTTCTATATTTTCAGAATTAACTAACTCTTCTTCTATTTGAAAACCATGTTCCATAATATTATTTTCTTGAGCCATTTTTAATTGTTTAAAAAGCATTGTAACTTCTTCTAATTTTTCTTCAATATTCATAATTTTAATGGTGGTTTTACTTTTAGATCTGTTATGTTGATTATATTTTGAAGTTTTTCTTCTTTGGGATTCTCTTTTTCCTTATCCCTTTGAAATTTTATACATACTAATATTTCTTCGAACATATCTACTATAGAATTTAATTGTGGGTTGAAGGTATGATAAAGATGTGGAGAATCATTTCCATGGTAACATTTTTTAGAAATTCCGTGTGAAAAATAAGTTTTTTCAGGTTTTTGAAGTCCTTCAATAAAACTTATAGTAAAATAAAGATTTTGAGAAAAATCATTTTGTATTGATTTTAAGAATTCGGTGTCATTACAATTAACATTAGTTAAAATCATTAATTTTTTATCTATTAATTTTGATAACTTAATTATTTCTTCTCTTAAATCTTCTAATTTACTTTTTTCCATTAGGTGACGCTTTTCTTTGTGAAGAGTTACGGTTTTGAGTGAAAAGTGTAGCTTTAAGATGTGTGGTTTAGATCATTAAATCTGTAAATCTGTATAGATTTAGATCTGTACCATATAATTTTCTTATATATATATATATATATATATATATATATATATATATATATGTTGATACGAGAAATGTACTAAACAAAATGTGCTTTTAAATTTTTTATATATAATTAATACAAATTAAAATATAATAATGCATATGCACTATATAATAATTTCATTTTTATAGGCTATTATATATAATAATATATACTTGTTATGTTGAGACTTAAAACTGTCCATGTGATTAACTGACTTTGCTGAAGTGCAAAGCCTCCAAAATCTACCTTTAAGAAAAAGAAACAAAGAAAAGCTTCCTCGTGCTTCCTTTTCAATATTTTTAATTATTAGTCCAATATTTTTAATATAATTAGAACTAAACCAATAATTAAATCGAAAGTTATTAGTTCAAATGATAAATTATTGATTCAATTAATTGATCCAATTACAATTAAAACTCATTATAAACATAAAGAGTATTGCTATACATACAAGTCTTTTTGGCATATAAGTCATACAAGTCACTTATATAACGCGCGTAAGACTCAGAAGAGTTGGCTATCGTAATTTGTATTTGTGAATTGGAATCAGTAATAGGAATATAGTTGAGGATTGGAGTTGCTTTGTCTTTCTAAATTAACTCTGGTATTACTGTCTTCTTTGCTTGTGAGTGATCTTTTCTATGACAGGCTATATGTGATCAATGCCATGTGCTGCAGTCATCAATCTTCTCTGCTCCAGATCAAACGCCATTGGCCGTGGTCATCCAATCTAATAGAGGGAGAAGCTCTAGCAGTTCTTTCTCTTGGCGATCCTACTCAAAATGCCGCAGATGGAAGGTGAAGCTCCAGCAGTTCATTCTCCTGGTGAATCTTCCGGATTAGAGAATGCTGCTTCTTGGGGTTCTATCCTATACCACAGAGACCATAATCTCCCCAGAAATTGGCTGAACTAGTGTCTCAAGAAGTCCCCAATGACCATTAGCCGTCTGAGAGATGTATAATCAAACTGGCGGTTCGCACTTTTCAGTCACGTATTCACACAAACAAAGTAGACACGAGTGGTTGTCAGGCACGCAGTCCTAATATGATGAACAGAGCTGATTGTCACTGGTCATCCTATTCACCATGTTGAAGAACTAGTATACATCTTAGAAATAAATCAAATACGGATCGAAAAAGAAACAGTAATACTTTTATTAATTCATATGACTTAGCAGCGCTGCTCCCCTCAACCTAGGAGGTTTAGAAACTCATACTGAAAGGAAATACAAAGTGAAAAATGAAAAATATGGCTGAAGATGGTAAAGATGATAAAATTCCTTAATAATATAAATCTAATCCCTTAAATACTAAACAAATGACTAGTAAGAGTAAAACAGTCTTTTTAGTGCTAAAATCCACTTCTGAGGCCCACTTAGTGGGTGTTTGGGATGAGCTTTGATGAGATCCACATGCTAGGAGGCCTTTAGAGCATTGAATGCTGGCTAAGGAATCCTCTTTGGCGTTTGGACAATGGGCTCTGCTCTTTGGGTGCTGGACGATTGGAAGGGGGCAGGAAGCTGGCGTTGAATGGCAGTTTTGAGCCTTCTAATCTGAAGCGAATTATTAACTATTATATATTGCTGGAAAGCTCTGAAAGTCAGCTTTACATATCCATTAAGATCGCTCCATTTGGACATCCATATCTCTAGAAAATCTCTTCCGAGTACAAGGAGGTCATATCCGGACAATATCTGTAGTGCTTTCTCTGTCTCTGAATCAGACTTTTGCTCTAGCTCCTCAATTTCAGCCAGAAATCACCTAAAAATTGCATAAAAATACACAAACTCATAGTAGAATCCAAAAATATGAATTTAACACTAAAACCTATAAAAACTTAATAAAAACAAAACAAAACACACTAAAAACTATATGAAAATGATGCCAAAAAGCGTATAAAATATCCGCTCATCACAACACGAAACTTAAACTGTTGCTTGTCCCCAAGAAACTAAAAACACAGTAGGATAAAAAGAAAATTAAGATACAAATAAATTTCTAAGTTTCCAATGAAGCTTGGTTACAATCAGATGAGCGGGACTTAGTAGCTTTTTGCTTCTGAATAGTTTTGGCATCTCACTATCCCTTGAAACTCGGAAATGTTAGTCTCTTTAGGAACTTAGAATCATGATAATATTATTGACTCTCCTAGTTTAGTTCTTTTTTATTCTTGAACACAGCTTTTAGAGTCTTGGCCGTGACCCTAAGCACTTTGTTTTCCAATATTATCATCAGATACATAAACGCCACAGACACATTAACTGGGTGAACTTTTTTAGATTGTGATTCAGCTTTGCTAGAATCCCCAGATAGAGGTGTCCAAAGTTCTTAAGCACACTCTTTTTGCTTTGGATCACGACCTTAACCGCCCAGTCTCAAGATTTTCACTTAACACCTTCATGCCACAAGCACAAGGTTAGGGACAGCTTGATTGAGCTGCTTAGGCCATGACTTTTTTTTCCTTTAGGCCCTCTTATCCATTAATGCTCAAAGCCTTGGATCCTTTTACCCTTGCCTTTTGGTTTAAAGGGTTGTTGGCTTTCTCAATCTGCCCTCCTTTTCCTGCATTTTTGGGCAGTAATGGATTTTTTTGCTTTTTATTTCTTTTTGCTATTTTTTTTCTTTTTTGCATGCATTATCATTTTTTTCTTTTACAACATGCTTTTTCTTTTTCTTTTGCTATTTTTTCTTGCATTAAGAATCATTTTTTAGATTTTTCAGATTATCAATAATATTTTTCCTTTTTCTTTATTCTTTCAAGAGCCAACATTCTAAAATTTAAACTTCAAATATGCACTGTTTAATCATACATTCAGAAAACAAAACCAATGCCACCTCATCAACATAATTAAACTATTCTTATTTAAAACATGAAATTCATGTATCTCTCAATTCTTTTCAAATAAAATTTTCTTTTAAGAAAGTTGAGAGATATATGGAATATTTTACATCTTTAAGGCATCAATGCAAATGATCATGCAACTAGAACAAGAGAACAGACAAAACATAACAGAAAATAGAAAAATAATAAAAGGGAAAGGCAGTAAAAGAGAACGAGTCCACCTTTAATGGTGATGGCTAGTGCTCCTCCTTGAGGATCCAATGTGATGCTTGATCTCTTCAATGTCACTCCTTTGCCTTTGTTGTTCTTCCCTCATAGTCCCTTGGTCTTCCCTTATGACTCTTTGATCTTCTCTTATTTCATTGAGGGTGATGGAGTGCTCTTGATGCTCCACCCTCAATTACTCCATGTTAGTGCTTAGTTCTCCAAGAGAAGTTTGCCATTGATCCCAATAGCTTTGAGGAGGAAAATACATCCCTTGAGGCATCTCACGGATCTCATGTTGAGGCGGCTGCACAGGCTCTTGTGCATGCTCTCTAGTTTACTCCATCCTCTTCTTAGTGATGGGCTTATCCTCCCCAATGGAGATATCTCCTTCTATGACAATTCCAACTGAATTGCATAGATGACAGATGAGGTGTGGGAATGCCAACCTTGCATTGGTGGAAGGCTTCTCAGCTATCTTGTACATCTCTTGAGGAATTACCTCATGTACTTCTACCACACTTCCACTCATGATGCAATGGATCATGATGGCTATGTCAACAATCACTTCTAACTGATCGCTAGTAGGAATGATGGAATGTTGGATGAATTCTAACCATCTTCTAGCTCTGGGCTCTAGGTCAACCCTTCTTAGTTGGATGGGTTTGCCTTGGGAATCCCTTTTCCACTGTGCTCCTTCAACACAGATGTTTGAGAGCACTTGATCTAAACTCTAATCAAAGTTGACTCTCCTAGTGTAAGGATGAGGATCTCCTTGCATTAGAGGCAAGTTGAACGCCAACCTCACACTTTCTGGACTAAAATCTAAGATTCTCCCTCGGACCATGGTACTCCAATTCCTTGGATTTGGGTTCACACTAGTGTCATGGTTTCTAGTAACCCATGCATTAGCATAGAACTCTTGTACCATTAGAATTCGAACATCTTGAATGAGATTGGTTAGGACTTCCCAACCTCTTCTCCGGATCTCTCTTCAGATTTTCGGATACTCATTCTTCTTGAGTCTGAAAGGGACCTCAGGGATTACTTTCTTCTCTGCCACTACTTCATAGAAGTGGTCTTGATGAGTTTTGGTGATGAAATTCTCCATCTCCCAAGATTTAAAGGTGGCAGCTACTGCCTTTTCGTTGCTCTTTATAGAGGGTTCTCCAACCTTGGATGCTATGAATGGTAATAGAAAGAAAAAAAGCTATGCTTTTCCAACACCAAACTTAAAACTTTGCTCGTCCTCGAGCAAAAATAAAGGAAAGAGAAGAATGGAGTAGAAGAAGTGTGTGTATGAAAGGGCTCGGCCAAATGGGGTTTTATAGTGTATGAGAGGTGTGTGTATGGAGGGTGATGAAAAGGGGTTTTTATAAGAATGGGGAAGGGGTAGGTTCGGCCATGGGTGGGGTTTTGGGTGGAAAATTTGATTTTAAAGTGGGTGGGGGTTGGTGGGAGTTATGATAGATTTGGAGAAGTGAAATAGATGTGATTGGGCCAGGGTTTATAGGAAAATGTGTATGGTAAAATGTAAAAGTAGGTAGGAATAAGTGGGGTAGGTGAAAGATGTTGTGGGACCCACTGGTCCTGAGAGGCTAGGGAATCCAGATTCCCTGCCTTCTGCACTAGCGTTTGAATGCCCAGGGGCTGCTCCCTGGCTGGTGTTGAACGCCAGCAATGCTGCCTATTTAGGGCGTTGAACACCCAGCCAGAACTCCCTGGCTGGCCTTCAACTTTTAACAATACTATATCCAGAGTGTGCTATTTTTTGTTGAACAAATTTGTCTCTGTTCTAACTGCTGCATATGATCATGACTCTAAAAATAACTGAAAGAAAAATAATACAAAATAAAACCAAATATAAATAATTAATTAAGGTTGGGTTGCCTCCCAACAAGCGCTTCTTTAACGTTATTAGCTTGACAATTAACTCCTTACGGAGGTGAGTATGGACTCAGATTTTTGCCACTTACAGTGAACTTTCTTCCTATCATCTCATGAATGAGCTCCACATGCTCTAGAGACAGGACACAACTCACTGTATGTTGTAAGACTGGATTCTTGGTAAAGACAACTCTCATGCCAGGTGAGAGGCCTTTAGTTGGGACCTTCTTGTCCCTCCAGCCTTTAGGTACTTTCTTCTTAGTACCATTGTGGTTAGGGCTTGTTGAGGGCCGCCCAACACCAAACTTAGAATTGATGTTTGGGCTCTGCAATGCTCTACACAGAAAGAGAGGGTTGGAACACTTGGTGTTGAACAATTATCTCTCTTTTATTTGAGGGAGAGTTGGGATGAGGCATCTTTAACAAGATATGGTCCACCTGTAGTTGTAGAGTCAGTTCTCTCTTAGCTACATCAATGATAGCATTGGTAGTGGCTAGGAAAGGTCTTCCAAGGATGACAAAGTCATCCTCATCCTCTCCAATATTCAGGACTATAAAGTTTGCAGGGATGTAGTGGTCTTCAACCTTTACCAAGACATCATCTACTAAGCCACATGGCTTCTTCATTGTCTTGTCTACTATCTCTAATGAGATGCTTGCAGCTTGTACCTCAAGGATTCCCAGCTTCTCTATTACAAATAATGGCATGAGGTTGATGCTTGACCCTAGGTCACACAGAGCTTTGTCAAAGGACATGGTGCCTATGGTGCGAGGAATCAAAAATCATCCAGGATCTGGAAGCTTCTAAGGTAGCCTCTATTGAACCAAAGCATGGAGTTCTTTGGTAAGGAGTGGAGGTTCTTCCTCCAGTGGCTTTGTACCAAATAACTTGGCATTTAGCTTCATAGGAGCTCCTAAGTACCGAGCAACATGCTCTTCCTTAGTATCTTCATCCTCTTCAGAGGATGAGTGTTCATCAGAACTTATGCACTGCAGGAGTGCATTCAAAGGAACCTCTATGGCCTTTATGTGAACCTTGGCTTTCTTTGGTTCTAGGATACGGGTTTCTTGAGTGGGATTTGAGCACTCAGAAGGTGTGCTTTTACTAGCGTTCAACACCAGCTTTGTTAGCTCTTTAGGCATTGAATGCCCATGCTGTGCACCCTGATAAACCACTCTTTTATGATTTATCTTATGCTAATTTGAGTGGTTTTTATCAACTCTTTACTCACTTATTCATATGATTTGCATGATTTTACAATTCCTTCCCAATTTTATTCTATGGTTGAAAACTTGCTTCCTAAACATCTAAATTATATATTTTTAATTCCCCTTTATACCATTCGATGCTGTGATCTGTGCGTTAAGTGTTTTCAGGCTTTATAGGGCAGGAATGGCTTAGAGAATGGAAAGGAAGCATACAAAAGTGGAAGGAATGCAAGGAAACAAAGGAGATGACCAGCAAGGAGCGACGCGGGCGTGCACCTGCAGTGCACGTGCACATAAGCACATTCACACCTCGAGGCGCAACAGGCAAAGAGGACAAACGACGTGTGTGCACACCTGGTGCGCACGCGTGACATGTGCGACATACAACAGTTGCAAAAAAATACTAGGGGCGATTTCGGGCCGAGTTGGACCCAGTTTTCGGCCCAGAAACACAGACTAGAGCCAGGGAACAGTAGAGACTCAAGACAGTTTGATTACGCATAGTTTTAGTTTTTAGTTTTTGGAATCTTGGAGAGAATTTTACTACTTTCTCTAGGTTTTCTTCACTTTCATAGTTTTGAGAGTTTGATTGCTTTTGCTTTGGATATTGAGAAGAGGCATTACCTCAGTGGGAGTTTCCTTATTCTAGTTTGTTTCCCTATTCCTTTACTCTTTTATTGCCCATTGACCCTGTTTGGATAAGTCTGTTTATGATTTAGACTTTATTAATGCAAAGAACCATTTTTACTTTTAATTAATTTTTAATTATTGTTTATCGTGTCTTTCTTTTATTCCCTCTTTAATTCTATGAAAGTTATATTCATGTTAATGGAGTAGACTCCCATCTTGACTTGGAAGTTGATTAAAAGGAGACCATTGAATTGGAATGCATGAGTGATTAGTTAAATTGGAAGTTGTTGGCTAACTTTCTAGGCACTAACGCTAATCCTTCCCAATGGAGAGGATTAGCACTTGTGAATAAGAGTTAGCTCAATCATTTGACTTTCCTTCAATTAGTGAGGGTTAACTAAGTAAAAACAACAATCTCTTGATACTCCACTTGGGATGATCCAATAAGGATAGAACTTCCCAGTAATCTACCCCCGGTCAAGGCTTTTATTTTAAATATATAAATCACTTTAAATTTTTTGTCCCCCATACTTTAAATTTCTAAGAAAACCCCTAATTAGTAAAATAGCACTCTCTTGACAACTCGTTAGGAGACGACCTGGGATTTCTACTCCCAATATTAATTTAATAATTTTGTGACAACCCCTTTTAAATTGATACGCGGAATCTTCATTGGTTAAAAGCTATACTTACAACGTCAGTTCATTATAAATTCTTAATCGGTGATTTTCCGCACGTCACACCCTTACTAGCATTAAACGCTAGTCCCCTTATCATTTAGGACGTTGAACAATCAGTAGGGGTGTCCTTGCTGGCGTTCAATGCCAGCTTTCCTAGGTGTGAAAGCGTTGAACACCCAATGAGGGGTTTTTTTACTGGCATTCAGTGCCAGGCTGCTTGCCTTTTTGGGCGTTGAACGCCCAGCCAGTGCTCCCAGGCTGGCGTTCAACGCCAGCTCTACTGCCAAGATGGGCGTTGAACACCCAGTGAGGGGTTCCTCATTGGCGTTCAGCGCCATGCTTGTTGCTATTGTGGGTGTTGAATGCCAATTGAAGGATTTTTCATTGGCGTTCAATGCCTTCCCATTCTTCTCAGAATCGGCCTCTATCTCCATAGTTATGGTCTTGCACTCTTCTCTTGGATTCACCTCAGTGTTACTAGGAAGAGTGTCAGGAGGAGTCTCAGGAATCCTCCTGCTCAGTTGACCAACTCGTACCTCCAAATTTCTAATGGAGGACCTGGTTTCATTCATGAAACTATGAGTGGTCTTAGAGAGGCTGGAAACCAGAGTAACTAAGTCAGAAAAGCTCTGCTTAGAAGTTTCCATACTCCTTTGATAAGATGGGAATGGTGGTCTATTGTTGAACCTATTTTGGTTCCTTTCACCTTTATTACTAATGAAACCTTGCTGAGGTTTCTGTTGATCCTTCCATGAAAGCTTAGGATGATTCCTCCATGAAGGATTGTAGGTGTTTCCATAGGGTTCTCCCATGTAATTCACCTCCTCCATGGTGGGATGATCAGGATAGTAAGCATCTACACCGGGAGATACTTCTTGGGTACTGCCAACTACAGTTTGCACTCCTGTAAAATGCTGAGAGATCACATTGACCTGTTGGGTCAAGATCCTATTCTAAGCCAATATGGTATTCAGAGTATCAACTTCATGAATTTCTTTCTTCTGAGAGATCCCATGGTTTACAAGATTCCTCTCAGAAATGTACATGAATTGGTTGTTTGCAACCATCTCAATGAGTTATCTAGCTTCTGCAGGCGTTTTCTTCAAGTAGAGTGATCCACATGCAGAGCTGTCCAATGAGATTTTGGACATATCAGACAAACCATCATAGAACACGCCTATGACAGACCATTCTGAGAGCATGTCAGGAAGACATCTCCTAATCAGTTGCTTGTATTTTTCCCAAGCTTCATAGAGGGATTCACCTTCTCTTTGTCTGAACGTTTGAACTTCCACTATAATCTTGCTCATCCTTTGTGGTTGAAAAAATTTATTTAGAAAGGTATTAATCAGCTTTTTCCAAGAGTCTAAGCTCTCTTTTGGCTAGGAATCCAACCATATCTTAGCTTTGTCTCTTACAGCAAAGGGAAAGAGCATAAGCTTGTAGAATTTAGGATTAACTCCATTAGTCTTTATAGTATCACAGATCTGTAAGAATTTAGCCAAAAACTGATGTGGATCTTCCATTGGAAGGCCATGGAACTTGCAGTTTTGCTGCAGAAGAGAGACTAACTGAGGCTTAAGCTCAAAATTCTTAGCTCCAATGGGAGGTACAAAGATACTTCTACAATAAAAGTCAGAGGTAGGCATGGTAAAGTCACCAAGAACCTTTCTAGCATCACCTTCAGGTTTGGCCATGTCTCCTTTTTCTTGTTCAAATTTTTCTGAAAGGTTTCTTCTGGAGTGTTGTGCTCTAGCTTGTCGTAAGCTTTTCTTCAGAGTCCTTTTAAGTTCAGGATCAAGATTTGAGGGGTTCTTTATCCCTAATCCTAGTCATGAATAAGAAGAGAGGAAAAGAAAGAAAGGAAGAAAGCTTTTTGTGCCAATTGAAAAAGAGCTCCCAGTGAAATGTGAAGAAAGAAGAAGAAGATAGAAAAGTGAAGATGGAAGATGAGAGATAAGTATAATTCGAATAAATAGAAGAAGAAGTAGAAATAGAAAAGATAAATAAGATTTAAAATATTTTTGTTTTTATTTATTAATTAATTAATTTAGAAAATAAGGTTATTATTTTAAAAAGAATTGAAAATTAGTTATTGAATTTTCGAAAATAGAAGGGAGAGAAGAAGAGAGAGTTTTTGAAAATTAAGAGAGAAGAGTTAGTTAGGAAGTTTTGAAAAAGAAGAGAGAGAAGATAAGTAATTAATTAAGAAAAGATTTGAAAATAAAATAAAATAAGATAAGAGAAAAAGATAAGAAAACATTTGAAATTTAAAAATGGAAGTTAGATAAGATAAGATAAGAATTTGAAAAGATTTGAAAAAGATTTGAGACAGATGAGATTTGAAATTTGATTTTGAAAAAGATTTAATTTTAAAATTTGAAATTTGAATTCTTAAATTTTAAATTTGAGAAAGATATGATAAGATTTTGAAAAAATATAAGATAAGATTTTTGAAAAATATAAGATTTTTAATTTTGAAAAGATTTGATTTTTTGAAAATTGAAAACTAAGATAAGATATAAATTTAAAATTAAAATCTAAATTTTTAATGATGATTTTGAAAAATTAACTAAAATTAAGTTAGAAAAGATATATATTGATGGTGTTTTTGTTGAAAAACGAATTTCCAAACACACAAAACTCACCAGCAAGTATACCGGGTCGCATCAAGTAATAATAACTCACGAGAGTGAGGTCGATCCCACAGGGATTGATGGATCAAGCAACTTTAGTGGGTGATTAGTTTAGTCAAGCTAACATTGAGTGAATTGTGTGAAGAGTGACCGACAAAAAGTAAATTGCAAGAATTAAAAGTGCAGAAGCTAAATTGGACAGAAACTTAAATGAGCCGAAGCTTAAATGACAAGAAATGTAAATTGCAGTGAATGTAAAGGTGAGTGTGTGCTGGAAATTAAAGAAAGCAGTAAATTAAAACTCAGATCAATTGCAGAAATTAAACTTGCAGGAAAAATAAATTGGAGGCAGTGCAACAGAAAGTAAAAATTGCAGAGAATGAAATTGTAGCAGAAAAGTAAATCAGCAAGAAAGCTCAATTCAATTATAAAATCTAAAAAGACAAGTGAAGATCTCAGGAGTTCAATGAGACTAGAAAACAAGTCTAGATCTCAATTCCTTCCTTGACCCAACAGAGAACAAATTGCAGATGAAAGAAAGATGAAGGCAGTAAATGAAAGCTCAAATTCAATTCTCAATTCACTAAGATTATGCAGAAGAACAAAGAGATTTCAGACCAAGTAAAATAGAATTCCTTCAATTCTTGATCCAAAATTTAAAACGGAAAAGAAAACTAAAGAGAGAGATCTCTATCCTACTCCTAATGCTCCCTAGTAGAGCCAACCTCCTTAGTGAAATGGAACTAATGCCTTTATATAGGCTTTTACAAAATGAAAAGTGAAAATAATATTTACAAAATAAAATTTCTAATCTACCTTCTCTGTGTGCCTTTGAGTCATGTGGGCTTTGTTTGCTTTGGATTTGGGTTGAAGATGGCCCTGATTGATCACTCTTAGTCTTGAGGAGAAATCTGCGTGCAAATTGGATTGTTGGTGCTTCACTTTGAGTCAACGTTTGAGGCAAACGTTGACTCAAACGTCTTCGTGAAGGCATTATGCAGAACGGCCATTTTGCTGTCACTCATGTTTGGGTTCACGTTTGAGGTCAAATGTGAGCTCAAACGTAATCTCCTCCAAGGCATTCTTTGGCCAACGTTTGACCTCACGTTTGAGGTAAACGTTGGTGCAAACATTAGCTCCTCCTCTAGGGTATTCCTCTGCCAACGTTTGACCTCACGTTTGAGGCAAATGTTGGCCCTTTCCCTGAGTCTGGTTACCACTCACGTTTGACCTCATGTTTGAGGCAAACGTGAGCGCAAACGTTGGGCTAATTTACTAAGTAAATTTCATGCATGCTTCCATTGGTGTAGTTGATTAGTAATGCCAATTAATTCATTTAATGCCTTGGTTCATCCATTGGCATTACTAATGAATTGTTTCCTGCATGCATGCTTATATTTACTTAATAATGCATTAACATTGCATTTATTCAATTCTTTCTCAATTAAGTGCATGCATGCTTTATTAATGCCTTGAACTAATATTACTTGCATGCATTCACTCAATTGATGAATGTTAGTGTTCACTTGTGCAACGCCATGGTTTATTGGCTTATATGCAAGCATAAGGCATTAATGCATGCCATGGCTTCATGGTCATGGGCTACACTTTTAAAAGCGTGGCCTAGAGCTCCAAAGCGTGCTTAATCTTCAAAATGTGCCCAAAATTCCTCTTTTCTTCTTTTTAGCTTATTTTGTGCTATTTTCTTTCTTTTTCCACTTATTTCCTACAAAATTTATAAAATCAAAAGATCAAGGAAATATACTATTTAAGCACAAAAGAATGCAATATTTAAGCACTAATCATCAATTTCTTGTATGAAAAAGCATAGAAAAACATGACATGGTGTCATGTCATCACAACACCAAACTTAAATCTTGCTTGTCCCCAAGCAAGAAAAGAATCATGCAGTAGAGATTGACAATTCAAGGTGAGAAAAATAGCAAGTTAATATTCATGGCAAGCTAGTTTTCTATGCATACTACAATCACAAAAGAAATATAAATGATTGATGCTTCTATCTAGCTCAATTCTTGAAATCTTTTCCTTATAATTCTTCCTTGAAACAAGCTTTTGATTTTTTTATATTAGCTTCTTCTTTTGGGTGCTTTGCCCCATGAGTTAATAACAAAGCTACGATTCTAAATGCTTTGTTTTCAAGTATTACCACTTGATACATAAGCACCACAAGCATTTGAATTAGAGGACTTCATTAAGCTCATTTTTTTCTTTTCTTTGACTCTCTAATCATTGATGCTCAGAACCTTGAGCTTTGAGGGAGTGCTTTTTTATGAGCGGAAAATTTGTACCCTTTTTGGCATTGTTTTTAGTATGTTTTTAGTAGTTTTAGTTGAGTTCTTAGTATATTTTTATTAATTTTTAGTTAAAATTCACTTTTCTGGACTTTACTATGAGTTTGTGTGTTTTTCTGTGATTTCAGGTATTTTCTGGCTGAAATTGAGGGACCTGAGCAAAAATCTGATTCAGAGACTGAAAAGGACTGCAGATGCTGTTGGATTCTGACCTCCCTGCACTCGAAGTGGATTATCTGGAGCTACAGAAGCCCAATTGGCGCGCTCTCAACGGCATTGGAAAGTAGACATCCTGGGCTTTCCAGCAATGTATAATAGTTCATACTTTGCCCGAGATTTGATGGCCCAAACCGGCGTGGCAATTCAGCCTCAGAATTTCCAGCGTTTAACGCTGGAACTGGCATAAAACTTGGAGTTAAACGCCCAAACTGGCATGAAAGCTGGCGTTTAACTCCAGAAAAGGTCTCTACACATGAAAGCTTCAATGCTCAGCCCAAGCACACACCAAGTGGGCCCGGAAGTGGATTTTTCTGTCATTTACTCATTTCTGTAAACCTTAGGTTACTAGTTCACTATTAATAGGATCTTTTGACATTGTACTTGTACCTCATGACACTTTACACGTTTCTTTGTGTACTTTCCATGGTATGAGTCTCTAAACCCCATGGTTGGGGGTGAGGAGCTCTGATGTGTCTTGATGGATTAATGCAATTACTACTGTTTCTTATTCAATCATGCTTGCTTCCATTCTAAGATATCACTTGTTCTTAACCCGGATGAATGTGATGATCCGTGACACTCATCATATTCTCAACTATGAACGTGTGCCTGACAACCACCTCCGTTCTACCTTAGATTGAGTAGATATCTCTTGGATTCCTTAACCAGAATCTTCGTGGTATAAGCTAGAACTGATGGCGGCATTCAAGAGAATCCGGAAGGTCTAAACCTTGTCTGTGGTATTCTGAGTAGGATTCAATGATTGAATGACTATGACGTGCTTCAAACTCCTAGCAGGCGGGGCGTTAGTGACAGACGCAAAAGAATCAATGGATTCTATTCCGGCCTGACCGAGAACCGACAGATGATTAGCCATGCTGTGACAGAGCATAGGAACGTTTTCACTGAGAGGATGGGAGGTAGCCACTGACAACGGTGAAACCCTACATACAGCTTGCCATGGAAGGAGTCTTGCGTGTTTGATGAAGAAGACAGTAGGAAAGCAGAGATTCAGAAGATGGAGCATCTCCAAAACCTCAACCTATCCTCCATTATTGCATAACAAAGTACTTATTTCATGTTCTTTTGCTTTCACAATCAATCCTGATAATTTCTGATATCCTGACTAAGATCTACAAGATAACCATAGCTTGCTTCAAGCCGACAATCTCCGTGGGATCGACCCTTGCTCACGCAAGGTATTACTTGGACGACCCAGTGCACTTGCTGGTTAGTTGTGTAGGATTGCAAAAGTGTGATTGCAATTTCGTGCACCAAGTTTTTGGCGCCGTTGCCGGGGATTGTTCGAGTTTGGACAACTGACGGCTTATCTTGTTGCTTAGATTAGGACTGTTTTATTCTTGTTTGTTTAGAGTCTTTTAGTTGAGTCTAGTTTCATATTTTAAGTTTGGTGTCAATTACGTGCTTTTGTTTTTCTTTTAATTTTTCGAATTTGCATGTCTTTAATCCCTTTTTGATCCGTAAAAGTTCTAAGTTTGGTGTCCTCTTTGTGTTTTTCCCTTAAAATTTTCGAAAAATTAGTGTTTGATTTTCTAAAAATTTTAAGTTTGGTGTCTTTTTGTGTTTTCCTCTTTCCTCTTTTCAAAAATCAAATCTTTTTCATAAAAATTTTTTTTTCAATCATATCTTTTTAATTGCTATTTTCAAAATCTTTTTAATTACTTAATTGATTCAGTTCTCAATTTGCTTTGATCTTATTTTCTCTTTTTGATTTTCGAATTTTTATTTTAATTTTCTTTTGTTTTATTTTATTTTTTTCGTTTAACTCAAAAAAAAAAAAAAACAAACAAAATTTATCTGTTTGCAATCATTATCATTTCCCTTTTGTCCATTATGGACCTAAGTGGGATTGATCAGTCCAAAAGGACTCTGGGGTCATATGCTAACCCCATTACAGCTGCATATGGGAGTAGCATCTGTACACCTCCCATCAAAGCAAGCAGCTTTGAGCTAAATCCTCAACTCATTATCATAGTGCAGCAAAATTGCCAGTATTCCGGTCTTCCACAAGAAGAACCTACTGAGTTTCTGGCACAGTTCTTACAAATTGCTGACACAGTACATGATAAAGAGGTGGATCAGGATGTCTACAGACTATTACTGTTTCCATTTGCTGTAAAAGATCAGGCTAAAAGGTGGTTGAATAACCAACCTACAGCAAGCATAAAGACATGGAAACAGTTATCAGACAAATTCCTGAATCATTTTTACCCTCCAAAGAGGATGACACAGCTAAGGCTGGACATCCAAGGCTTTAAACAAGAGGATACTGAATCCCTTTATAATGCCTGGGAGAGGTATAGAGGTATGCTGAGAAAATGCCCCTCTGAAATGTTTTCAGAATGGGTACAGTTAGACATCTTCTACTATGGGCTTACAGAAAAAGCTCAGATGTCTTTAGACCACTTAGCTGGTGGATCTATACACATGAGGAAGACAATTGAAGAAGCTCAAGAGCTTATAGACACTGTTGCTAGAAACCAATATTTGTACTCTAGCAATGAGTTCTCTCCAAAAGAGGAAGTCATGGCAGTAGTCACTGACCCTAATCCTCAAGAACAGATAATTGAGCTTAATCAACAATTGCTCCTGATGACAGAACAGTTAGCAGAATTTAAAGAGATGCTCTATGAAACTAAAGTTGCTAACAAGAACATAGAACTGCAGTTGAATCAAGCAAAACAGCAAATATCTAAACAGATAACAGAGGAGTGTCAAGCAGTTCAACTGAAGAGTGGGAAGACACTGAATACCACTGCTCAAAAGAGCAAAAAGCCAAACAGGGAACAATTGACAGAGGAGAACCAAACCACTGTTCAAATTCCCTCTGAGGACAGTAAGAGCCCAGAGAGGAATGTTATTGGCGTTCAAACGCCAGAAAAGGGAAGGAAAGCTGGTGTTAAACGCCCATTCCTTGCCCAGTTCTGGCGTTCAAACGCCAGAAAAGGGAGAGAAGTTGGCGTTTAACGCCCAGTCTTCACCCATTCCTGGCGTTCAAACGCCAAGGGAAGATCAGACACCTGAGAGTGCTGACAGTAATCCCTCTAAAAAGGCTTCTTCAACCACTTCTGTAAGGAATAAACCTACAGCATCTAAGGTTGAAGAATATCAAGCCAAGATGCCTTATCCCCAGAAACTCCGTAAAGCGGAACAGGATAAGCAATTTGCCCGCTTTGCAGACTATCTAAGGACTCTTGAAATAAAGATTCCGTTTGTAGAGGCACTTGAGCAAATACCTTCTTATGCTAAGTTCATGAAGGAAATCTTAAGTCATAAGAAGGATTGGAGAGAAACTGAAAAAGTGTTCCTCACTGAAGAATGCAGTGCAGTCATTTTGAAAAGCTTACCAGAAAAGCTTCAAGATCCTGGAAGCTTTCTGATACCATGCACATTAGAAGGCGCTTGCACCAAGACAGCCCTATGTGATCTTGGAGCAAGCATCAATCTAATACCTGCATCCACTATCAGAAAGCTTGGGTTGACTGGAGAAGTCAAACCAACCAGGATATGCCTCCAACTTGCTGATGGCTCCATCAAACATCCATCAGGCATAATAGAGGATATGATTGTCAAGGTTGGGCCATTTACCTTTCCAACTGACTTTGTGGTGCTGGAAATGGAGGAGCACAAGAGTGCAACTCTCATTCTAGGAAGACCATTCCTAGCAACTGGACGGACTCTCATTGATGTACAAAAAGGGGAAGTGACCCTAAGAGTCAATGAAGAAGAGTTCAAGTTGAATGCTGTGAAAGCTATGCAGCATCCAGACACACCAAATGACTGCATGGGCTCAGACATTATTGACTCTTTGGTGGAAGAGATCAATATGACTGAAAGCCTAGAATCAGAGCTTGAAGACATCTTCAAGGATGCTCAACCTGATCAAGAAGAACCACAGGAAACAAAGGAATTTTCGAAAATTCCTCAGGAGGAGGATAAACCTCCCATACCTGAACTCAAACCACTACCACCATCCCTGAAATATGCATTTCTGGGAGGGGGTGAAACTTTTCCAGTGATTATAAGCTCTGCTTTAAATCCACAGGAAGAGGAAGCACTGATTCAAGTGCTGAGGACACACAAGACAGCTCTTGGGTGGTCCATAAGTGATCTTAAGGGCATTAGGCCAGCTAGATGCATGCACAAGATCCTGTTGGAGGATAATGCCAAACCAGTGGTCCAACCACAGAGGAGGCTAAATCCAGCCATGAAGGAGGTGGTGCAGAAAGAGGTCACTAAATTACTAGAGGCTGGGATTATTTATCCTATTTCTGATAGCCCCTGGGTGAGCCCTGTCCAAGTTGTCCCCGAAAAGGGAGGCATGACAGTGGTTCATAATGAAAAAAATGAACTGGTTCCTACAAGAACAGTTACAGGATGGCGTATGTGTATTGACTACAGAAGGCTCAATACAGCCACCAGAAAGGATCATTTTCCTTTACCATTCATAGACCAAATGCTAGAAAGACTAGCTGGGCATGACTATTACTGCTTTTTCGATGGCTATTCAGGCTACAACCAAATTGTAGTAGATCCTCAAGACCAAGAGAAAACAGCATTCACTTGCCCTTTTGGCGTGTTTGCCTATAGAAGGATGCCTTTTGGTCTGTGCAATGCACCTGCAACCTTTCAGAGGTGCATGCTCTCTATCTTCTCAGATATGGTAGAGAAATTTCTGGAAGTCTTCATGGACGACTTTTCAGTATATGGAGACTCATTCAGCTCTTGTCTTAATCACCTAGCACTTGTCCTGAAAAGGTGCCAAGAGACTAACCTGGTTTTAAACTGGGAGAAATGTCACTTTATGGTGACTGAAGGAATTGTCCTTGGGCACAAAATTTCAAGCAAGGGAATAGAGGTGGATAAGGCAAAGGTAGAGGTAATTGAAAAATTACCACCACCTGCCAATGTTAAGGCAATCAGAAGCTTTCTGGGGCATGCAGGATTCTACAGAAGGTTTATAAAGGATTTTTCAAAAATTGCAAAACCTTTAAGTAACCTGTTAGCTGCTGACACACCATTTGTGTTTGACACACAGTGTCTGCAGGCATTTGAGACCCTGAAAGCTAAGCTGGTCACAGCACCAGTCATCTCTGCACCAGATTGGACATTGCCATTTGAATTAATGTGTGATGCCAGTGATCATGCCATTGGTGCAGTGTTGGGACAGAGGCATAACAAACTTCTGCATGTCATTTATTATGCTAGCCGTGTTCTAAATGATGCACAGAAAAATTACACAACCACAGAAAAAGAATTACTTGCAGTGGTCTATGCCATTGACAAGTTTAGATCTTATCTAGTAGGATCCAAAGTGATTGTGTACACTGACCATGCTGCTCTTAAATACTTACTCACAAAGTAGGATTCAAAACCCAGGCTAATAAGATGGGTGTTGCTTCTGCAAGAGTTTGATATAGAAATAAGAGACAGAAAAGGGACAGAGAACCAAGTAGCTGATCATCTGTCCCGAATAGAACCAGTAGCTGGGGCGTCCCTCCCTTCTACTGAGATCTCTGAGACTTTTCCAGATGAGCAACTCTTTGCCATTCAGGAAGCTCCTTGGTTTGCAGATATTGCAAATTATAAAGCTGTGAGGTTCATACCCCAGGAGTACAGCAAAGTGCAAAGAAAGAAATTAATTTCGGATGCCAAGTACTACCTCTGGGATGAACCATATCTCTTTAAGAGATGTGCAGACGGAGTAATCCGCAGATGTATACCCAGAGAAGAAGCACAAAAGATCCTATGGCATTGCCATGGATCACAGTATGGAGGGCATTTTGGAAGTGAGCGAACAGCCGCTAAAGTCCTCCAATGTGGCTTCTACTGGCCTACTCTCTATAAAGATTCCCGAGAGTTTGTGCGTAACTGTGACAGTTGCCAAAGAACTGGTAACCTGCCTCACGGATATGCCATGCCTCAACAAGGGATATTAGAGATAGAATTGTTTGATGTATGGGGAATTGACTTCATGGGTCCATTCCCACCATCATACTCAAACACTTACATTCTGGTGGCAGTGGACTACGTATCTAAGTGGGTAGAAGCAATTGCTACACCCACTAATGATACCAAGACCGTGCTAAAATTCCTCCAGAAACACATCTTCAGCAGGTTTGGTGTTCCCAGAGTACTAATCAGTGATGGGGGCACTCATTTCTGTAATAGACAGCTATACTCTGCTATGGTTAGATATGGAATCAGCCATAAAGTGGCAACTCCGTATCATCCACAGACAAATGGGCAAGCTGAAGTCTCTAACAGAGAGCTAAAAAGAATCCTAGAACGGACTGTGATAGCCCGGAGAAAGGATTGGGCAAAGAGCTTGGATGATGCCCTGTGGGCATACAGAACAGCATTCAAGACTCCTATAGGAACCTCTCCATACCAATTGGTGTATGGGAAGGCCTGTCATCTGCCCGTGGAACTGGAACATAAAGCCTATTGGGCAACCAGGTTCCTAAACATGGATGCACAGTTAGCTAGTGAAAAGAGATTACTCCAGCTAAATGAGTTAGAGGAGTTTAGACTCAATGCCTTTGAAAATAAAAAAATTTATAAGGAAAAGGCAAAGAAATGGCATGACAAGAAGTTGTCAACCAGAGTCTTTGAGCCAGGACAAAAAGTTATGCTCTTCAATTCTAGGCTCAAATTGTTTCCAGGAAAACTCAAATCCCGGTGGAGGGTTCCGTATGTGATTACAGGAGTTTCACCATATGGATATGTTGAGCTTCAGGATATTGATTCTGACAAAAAGTTCATTGTTAATGGGCAGAGAATCAAGCATTATCTTGAAGGCAATTTTGAGCAGGAATGCTCAAAACTGAGACTCGAGTGATTCTCAGTGAAGGTCCAGCTAAAGACAGTAAAGAAGCGCTTGCTGGGAGGTAACCCAGTCATTAGGAGGTTATATGATTTGTTCTTACAGAGGCAAGTATCAAAAATGAAGGAATTCACAGAGTTACAGAAGGATTCAGCTCAAAAAGCAGAGAAAATGAGCTTACTGGCAAAAAAACGCCAGTAAGGGGCATTTTGGGCGTTAAACGCCAGAATGGGTATCATTCTGGGCGTTTAACGCCAGGAATGGTGCCATTTTGGGCGTTAAACGCCAGAATGGGCACCATTCTGGGCGTTTAACGCCAGGTGTGCAGCATCCTGGGCGTTTTGGAAATACGCCCAGTGATAAAGGAATTCTGGCGTTTAACGCCAGCCAGGGCACCTGGCTGGGCGTTAAACGCCCAAAAGGGGCATCCAATGGGCGTTAAACGCCAGAATGGGTGCCATTCTGGGCGTTTAACGCCAGAAAGGTGGGGGGACCACAATTTTGTTTTCAAACCAAATTTTTTCAAACTTTCCTTTTCTTACCCATACTTTTCTACAAAATCACACTTCAACCATTCATCATTCACTTTCAAATCTTCAAAAATCAAAACCATTTTTCAAATCTATTTCAAATCAATTCCAAATATTGTTCAAAAACTAACCTTTCTCTCAAATTCTTTCCATATCTTTTCAAATCTCCTTTCAAACTTTTCTTTTTTTCGAAATCTCTCCTCCCCACCTTATAAATACACGTTTGGACCCCTCATTACCCACACCATTCGAATTTGCTTCTCCTCTCTCTCTCTTCCTTCCTTTCTTTTGCTTGAGGACAGGCAAACCTCTAAGTTTGGTGTGCTTTTCCGTGATCACTAAGCCAAGATTCATCAAGATCATGGCTCCTAAGGGAAAACAAACCAATTTAAGAGGAAAGAAAGAGAATAATCCAAAGAATCTTTGGAACCAAGAGAAGTTCTTAACTAAAGAACATGAAGACCATTATCATAAAATAATGGGTCTGAGGTCAGTGATCCCGGAAGTTAAATTTGATCTGAAAGAAGATGAATATCCGGGGATCCAAGAGCAAATTCGAAACAGAGGATGGGAAGTTCTAACCAATCCTAAGACAAAGGTTGGAAGGAACATGGTTCAGGAATTCTACTCAAATCTGTGGTTAACAGATGAGCAGAGAATGACTGGAACTGCTTACCATACCTACAGAACCATGGTCAGAGGGAAAGTTATGTACTTCCATCTGGACAAAATAAGAGAAATCTTCAAATTACCTCAACTGCAAGATGATCCTGACTCCTTTAATAGGAGGATGGTGAGAGTAGATAAAGGGTTGGATCAAGTTCTAGAGGACATATGCCTCCCTGGAACTAAGTGGATAACCAATTCTAAGGGTGTCCCAAACCAACTCAAGAGGGGAGACCTCAAACCAATTGCAAGAGGTTGGCTAGACTTTATTGGGCGTTCCATACTGCCCACTAGCAACCGTTCTGAGGTCACCATCAAGAGAGCAGTGATGATTCATTGCATTATGCTTGGAAAAGAAGTGGAGGTTCATCATGTGATAGCCTGTGAGATCTACACAATTGCAAATAAGAATTCCACTGAAGCCAAATTGGCTTACCCAAGCTTGATCTCCTTGCTCTGTAAAGAGGCTGGGGTGAAGATGGGAGTAGATGAATTCATACCCATTGAACATCCAATCACCAAGAAGTCAATGGAAGGACAAATGCAAGACAACTCTATCAAAAGGAGGGCGTAGGAGTTCCTCCCTGAATTCCCTGAAATTGGCTACTGGGCCAGCCTAGAAGCATCTATCACCAAGTTGCAAGAAACTATGGAGCAACTGAAGGAAGAACAGCAGAATCAGAACTGCATGCTCTGTAAATTGCTGAAGGAACAAGAGAAGCAGGGGCGTGAACTCCAAGAGATGAAACGCCAAAAGCTCTCCTCTCAAGCTGAGGGAGCATCCACTTCTCAAAATCAAGGTTGTTGAGTCCTAACTCTGTGAAAACCTCTATCATTAGGAGCCTATTTTTGCGTTTTTCTTTTGTTTTCTATTCCTATTTTTATTTTTTTTTTAGTCTCATCTTATATCTATATTTGAGTCTTGTTCTTAATTCATAATTAATAAAATTTATGCCTTAAAGTTATGAGTGTCCTATGAATCCATCACCTCTCGTAAATGAAAAATGCTTTAATCACAAAAGAACAAGAAGTACAGGATTTCGAAATTTATCCTTGAAACTAGTTGAATTAGTTTGATGTGGTGACAATAATTTTTGTTTTCCGAATGAATGCTTTAACAGTGCATATGTCTTTTGAATTTGTTGTTTTAAGAATGTTAAAATTGTTGGCTCTTGAAAGAATGATGGAAAAGGAGAACTGTTATTGAGGATCTGAAAAATCATCAAAGTGATTCTTGAAGCAAGAAAAAGCAGTGAAAAAAAAATTCGAAAAAAAAAGAGAAGAAAAGAAAAAAATAAAGTTGTGAACCAAGGCAAAAAGAGTGTGCTTAAGAACCCTGGACACCTCTAATTGGGGACTCTAGCAAAGCTGAGTCACAATCTAAAAAGGTTCACCCAATTACGTGTCTGTGGCATGTATGTATCCGGTGGTAATACTGGAAGACAGAGTGCTTTGGGCCACAGCCAAGACTCATACACTAGCTATGTTCAAGGATCATTATACTTAACTAGGAGAATCAATAACACTATCTGAGTTCTGAGTTCTTATAGATGCCAATCATTCTGAACTTCAAAGGATAGAGTGAGATGCCAAAACTGATCGGAGGCAAAAAGCTACTAATCCCGCTCATCTAATTGGAACTATGTTTCTTTGATATTTTAGAGTCTATAGTATATTCTCTTCTCTTTATCCTATTTTGATTTTCAGTTGCTTGGGGACAAGCAACAATTTATGTTTGGTGTTGTGATGAGCGGATAATTTGTACCCTTTTTGGCATTGTTTTTAGTATGTTTTTAGTAGTTTTAGTTGAGTTCTTAGTATATTTTTATTAGTTTTTAGTTAAAATTCACTTTTCTGGACTTTACTATGAGTTTGTGTGTTTTTCTGTGATTTCAGGTATTTTCTGGCTGAAATTGAGGGACCTGAGCAAAAATCTGATTCAGAGACTGAAAAGGACTGCAGATGCTGTTGGATTCTGACCTCCCTGCACTCGAAGTGGCTTTTCTGGAGCTACAGAAGCCCAATTGGCGCGCTCTCAACGGCATTGGAAAGTAGACATCCTGGGCTTTCCAGCAATGTATAATAGTCCATACTTTGCCCGAGATTTGATGGCCCAAACCGGCGTGGCAATTCAGCCTCAGAATTTCCAGCGTTTAACGCTGGAACTGGCATAAAACTTGGAGTTAAACGCCCAAACTGGCATGAAAGCTGGCGTTTAACTCCAGAAAAGGTCTCTACACATGAAAGCTTCAATGCTCAGCCCAAGCACACACCAAGTGGGCCCGGAAGTGGATTTTTCTGTCATTTACTCATTTCTGTAAACCTTAGGTTACTAGTTCACTATTAATAGGATCTTTTGACATTGTACTTGTACCTCATGACACTTTACACGTTTCTTTGTGTACTTTCCACGGTATGAGTCTCTAAACCCCATGGTTGGGGGTGAGGAGCTCTGCTGTGTCTTGATGGATTAATGCAATTACTACTGTTTCTTATTCAATCATGCTTGCTTCCATTCTAAGATATCACTTGTTCTTAACCCGGATGAATGTGATGATCCGTGACACTCATCATATTCTCAACTATGAACGTGTGCCTGACAACCACCTCCGTTCTACCTTAGATTGAGTAGATATCTCTTGGATTCCTTAACCAGAATCTTCGTGGTATAAGCTAGAACTGATGGCGGCATTCAAGAGAATCCGGAAGGTCTAAACCTTGTCTGTGGTATTCTGAGTAGGATTCAATGATTGAATGACTGTGACGTGCTTCAAACTCCTAGCAGGCGGGGCGTTAGTGACAGACGCAAAAGAATCAATGGATTCTATTCCGGCCTGACCGAGAACCGACAGATGATTAGCCATGCTGTGACAGAGCATAGGAACGTTTTCACTGAGAGGATGGGAGGTAGCCACTGACAACGGTGAAACCCTACATACAGCTTGCCATGGAAGGAGTCTTGCGTGTTTGATGAAGAAGACAGTAGGAAAGCAGAGATTCAGAAGATGGAGCATCTCCAAAACCTCAACCTATCCTCCATTATTGCATAACAAAGTACTTATTTCATGTTCTTTTGCTTTCCCAATCAATCCTGATAATTTTTGATATCCTGACTAAGATCTACAAGATAACCATAGCTTGCTTCAAGCCGACAATCTCCGTGGGATCGACCCTTGCTCACGCAAGGTATTACTTGGACGACCCAGTGCACTTGCTGGTTAGTTGTGCGGGAATGCAAAAGTGTGATTGCAATTTCGTGCACCACTTTTGCACTTGAGCCTAGCCTTGACTTCTACGTGTTTTGTTTTCAAGCATTTGGCCTGATACATAAACACCACAAGTACTTAACAATGGAATTGTCATTGGTACTCAGAGCCTTCAGCTTTTCATTCTTTCCTTTTTTCTTTTTTTTTTGCCCTTTTTTGCTTTTTTTCAAGGTTTTTATGATTTCAAAAGATTTCACAAAATGTTCTAGATGAAAACTTCAATTAAATAAAATCTAATGCAATTGAGCAACATGATGCCAGGGCATCTAGGCCAGTTTCACTGACCTTTTCTTTACTGTTTTAGGGTAGTTTCATGCATTTTCCTAGTAAGTAAGGCAAGTTTTGGGTGAAAATACACTTACACCTTCATTTAAGCAACTATTGTAAATTTTGCATGATTTCATGAGATTTTTGCCAGAATTGCATGATAATCTAATGATGCATAATCTCATGACTTTGGCTAGAGCTTTGATGCACTTTAATTGCTTGATTTCAGGACAAATGGAGCATGGAAGAATCACGTTAGCATTCACGTTAACTTAGTTAACGTGACTACTAACGTGAGATGGCAAATAGCTTGCAACGTTAATGAAAAAAGTGATCACCAATAACGCCTGCGAAGCCATTCATAGCCTACGTTAAGAGCCACGTTAACTAAGTTAACGTGGTACTTAACGTAGAAGAAAAAGAGGACTCCACGTTAATGAGAAACATGAACTCCAATAACGTTTCTCCTCAATGTTAGTGGTAAAATTGAACACCACTAACGTTGGGAAACTAGGCAATGCCCCACGTTAAGAGTCACGTTAACTAAGTTAACGTGAACTCTAACGTGGAAAAGGATCAACAATGCCAACGTTAGTGACATTCACTTTTGTCACTAACGTTGGATCATTAGCATTGCCTACGTTAACTCTCGCGTTAAGATTGTTAACGTGGAAGTTAACGTGGAGTGGGGTTCAAAGAGCCAACGTTAGTGACACTCAATTTTGTCACTAACGTTGGGAGATGGCTTCATTACTACGTTAAGAGCCACGTTAACTTAGTTAACATGGGTTCTAACGTAGGGGCTTAAGGCAATTGGAGCGTTAGTGACAAAGGTGAGTGTCACTAACGCTCTCGAAGGTGGTAGATGCCCACGTTAAGAGCTACGTTAGCTAAGCTAACGTGAGACCTAACGTAGGTGGCAAGAGGCAAGCAACATTAATGGAAAAAGTGATTCCCGTTAACGTTTTCAAAAAAGGGGCACAAGCCAACGTTAATGGGAAAAGTGAGTCCCATTAACATTGGCCAAGAATTGAGAAGGAACGTTAGAAGTCATGTTAAGACTTCTAACGTTGAGAATAACGTGGTTATATAAGGGTGGAACGTTAGTGGAAAAGGTGAATGCCACTAACGTTCTCGCACCCAGAAATGTATTCCACGATAATCTCACTAAATGCCCAAGCCTAATTCATATTTCTCTGCAAGCTGGGCCCACTAAAGATGAGAATTGCTTCAACTCAAGGTCCAAAGCCCACATCCAAGACCTGAAGAACTCACTAGAAGATCATGAAGAGTAGTATATATAGGAGTAGTTTTGAACTAGCTAGGAGTTTTTGGGGATTTTTGGGAACTACTCTCTGCATATTTGACTTTTCTGTACTTCTAGCATGGATTATTCTTTTCTGCCAATTTTGATTCCTAGAGCTATGAACAACTAAACCCCTTTCATTGGGTTAGGGAGCTCTGCTGTAATTTGATAGATCAATATTAGTTTTCATTCTTCTTCTTCTATCTTTTCTCTTGATTTTACTAGAAAGTTTTCAATATTAATTCAATTGGTTAGTTGTCTTGGAAAAGAAACTCTCCATAATTGGATCTCTTCGGAACCTTGGAAGAGGAATGAAGAGATCATGCTAGAAATGCTTTCTCATGATGGACCAATTTGGGTTTGGATGGATATGTGACTATAATCCTACCAATACTTGATTTGGGAAATGTATGTGGTATAATCAGTGACCATACTTCATCTCTTCTCATAAGCAATTGACCAAGGAATTGGCTATTGATCAAGATTTGAGAGATTGGATTACCAAGGAATTGGAATCCAATCACTTAAGATTGCCAAGGAGATCAATGAATGCATTGATTGAGGAAGAGATGAGAATGAATTTGATCCAGAGAATTGCAACATCTCCTAAACCCAATGATCTCCCCATTTCTGATTGATGAGCGGATAATTTATACGCTTTTTGGCATTATTTTTAGTATGTTTTTAGTATGATTTAGTTAGTTTTTAGTATATTTTTATTAGTTTTTAATTAAAATTCACTTTTCTGGACATTACTATGAGTTTGTGTGTTTTTCTGTGATTTTAGGTATTTTCTGGCTGAAATTGAGGGATCTGAGCAAAAATCTGATTCAGAGGCTAAAAGGACTGCAGATGCTGTTGGATTCTGACCTCCCTGTACTCGAAGTGGATTTTCTGGAGCTACAGATACCAAATTGGCGCGCTCTCAATGGCGTTGGAAAGTAGACATCCTGGGCTTTCCAGCAATGTATAATAGTCTATACTTTGCCCGAGATTTGATGGCCCAAACCGGCGTTGCAAATCAGCTTCAGAATTCCCAGCGTTTAACGCTGGAACTGGCATAGAAATTGGAGTTAAACGCCCAAACTGGCATAAAAGCTGGCGTTTAACTCCAGGAAGAGTATCTACACGAAAATTCTTCAATGCTCAGCCCAAGCACACACCAAGTGGGCCCGGAAGTGGATTTTTCTGTCATTTACTCATTTCTGTAAACCCTAGGTTACTAGTTCACTATTAATAGGATCTTTTGACATTGTATCTGTACCTCATGACACTTTACACGTTTCTCATTGTACCTTTTACAGCATGAGTCTCTAAACCCCATGGTTGGGGGTGAGGAGCTCTGCTGTGTCTTTATGGATTAATGCAATTACTACTATTTCTTATTCAATCATGCTTGCTTCCGTTCTAAGATATCACTTGTTCTTAACCCGGATGAATGTGATGATCCGTGACACTCATCATATTCTCAACTATGAACGCGTGCCTGACAACCACCTCCGTTCTACTTTATATTGAGTAGATATCTCTTGGATTCCTTAATCAGAATCTTCGTGGTATAAGCTAGAATTGATGGCGGCATTCAAGAGAATCCGGAAGGTCTAAACCTTGTCTGTGGTATTCTGAGTAGGATTCAATGATTGAATGACTGTGACGAGCTTCAAACTCGCGATTGTGGGGCGTTAGTGATAGACGCAAAAGAATCACTGGATTCTATTCCGACATGATCGAGAACCGACAGCTGGATAGCCGTGCCGTGATAGGGTGCGTTGAACATTTCCACTGAGAGGATGGGAGGTAGCCATTGACAACGGTGAAACCCTACATACAGCTTGCCATGGAAGGAGCCTTGCGTGTTTGAAGAGGAAGACAGTAGGAAAGCAGAGGTTCAGAAGACAGAGCATCTCCAAAACCTCAACCTATTCTCCATCACTGCAATTCAAGTACCTGTTTATGTTCTTTTGCTTTTTACAATCAATCCTGATAATCTTTGATATCCTGACTAAGAGTTACAAGATAACCATAGCTTGCTTCAAGCCGACAATCTCCGTGGGATCGACCCTTACTCACGTAAGGTATTACTTGGACGACCCAGTGCACTTGCTGGTTAGTTGTGCGGGATTGCAAAAGTGTGATTGCAATTTCGTGCACCAAGTTTTTGGCGCCGTTGCCGGGGATTGTTCGAGTTTGGACAACTGACGGCTTATCTTGTTGCTTAGATTAGGACTGTTTTATTTTTGTTGGTTTAGAGTCTTTTATTTAAGTATAATTTCATATTTTAAGTTTGGTGTCAATTGCATGCTTTTGTTTTTCTTTTAATTTTCGAATTTGCATGTCCTTAGTCCCTTTTTGATCTTTAAAAATTCTAAGTTTGGTGTCTTCTTTGTGTTTTTCTTTAAAAATTTCGAAAATTCATGTTTGATTTTCTGAAAAATTTTAAGTTTGGTGTCTCTTTGTTGTTTTTATCTTTCCTCTTTTTAAAAAAATATATATACATACATATCTTGATTACTATTCACATCAATTCCGTTTTCTCCAATATGGACATAAATGGGAATGAACAGTCCAGAAGGACTCTGGGGTCATATGCTAACCCCATTACAGCTGCATATGGGAGTAGCATCTGTACACCTCCCATCAAAGCAAGCAGCTTTGAGCTAAATCCTCAACTCATTATCATAGTGCAGCAAAACTGCCAGTATTCCGGTCTTTCACAAGAAGAACCCACTGAGTTTCTGGCACAGTTCTTGCAAATTGCTGACACAGTACGTGATAAAGAGGTGGATCAAGATGTCTACAGCCTATTACTGTTTCCATTTGCTGTAAAAGATCAAGCTAAGAGGTGGTTGAATAACCAACCTACAGCAAGCATAAAGACATGGAAACAGTTATCAGACAAATTCCTGAATCACTTTTACCCTCCAAAGAGGATGACACAGCTAAGGCTGGACATCCAAGGCTTTAAACAAGAGGATAATGAATCCCTTTACAATGCCTGGGAGAGGTATAGAGGTATGCTAAGAAAATGCCCCTCTGAAATGTTTTCAGAGTGGGTACAATTAGACATCTTCTACTATAGGCTTACAGAAAAAGCTCAGATGTCTTTAGACCACTCAGCTGGTGGATCTATACACATGAGGAAGACAATTGAAGAGGCTCAAGAGCTTATAGACACTGTTGCTAGAAATCAATATTTGTACTCTAGCAATGAGTTCTCTCCAAAAGAGGAAGTCATGGCAGTAGCCATTGATCCTAATCCTCAAGAACAGATGATTGAGCTTAATCAACAATTACACCTGATGGCAAAACAGTTATCAGAATTTAAAGAGATGCTCCATGAAACTAAAATTGCCAACTAGAACATAGAACTGCAGTTGAATCAAGCAAAACAGCAGATATCTAAACAGATAACAGAAGAATGTCAAGCAGTTCAACTGAGGAGTGGAAAGACATTAAATGGCACTGCTCAAAGTAGCAAAAAGCCAAATAAGGAACAATTGATAGAAGATAATCAAACCACTGTCCAAAATCCCTCTGAGGACAATAAGAGCCTGGAGAGGAGTACTTTTGGCGTTCAAACGCCAGAAAGGGGAGGAAAGCTGGCGTTAAACGCCCATTCCCTGCCCAGTTCTGGCGTTCAAACGCCAGAAAAGGGAGAGAAGTTGGCGTTAAACGCCCAATCCTCACCCATTCCTGGCGTTCAGACGTCAAGGAAGGATCAGACACCTGAGAGTGCTGACAGTAATCCCTCTAAAAAGGCTTCTTCAACCACTTCTGTAAGGAATAAACTTGCAGCAACTAAGGTTGAAGAATATAAAGCCAAGATGCCTTATCCTCAGAAACTCCGCCAAGCGGAACAGGATAAGCAATTTGCCCGCTTTGTAGACTATCTAAGGACTCTTGAAATAAATATTCCATTTGCAGAGGCACTTGAGCAAATACCTTCTTATGCTAAGTTCATGGAAGAGATCTTAAGTCATAAAAAGGATTGGAGAGAAACTGAAAAAGTGTTTCTCACTGAAGAATGCAGTGCAGTCATTCTGAAAAGCTTACCAGAAAAGCTTCAAGATCCAGGGAGCTTTATGATACCATGCACATTAGAAGGTGCCTGCACCAAGACAGCCCTATGTGATCTTGGAGCAAGCATCAATCTAATACCTGCATCCACTATCAGAAAGCTTGGATTGACTGAAGAAGTCAAACCAACCCGGATATGCCTTCAACTTGCTGATGGCTCCATTAAACACCCATCAGGCATAATAGAGGACATAATTGTCAAGGTTGGGCCATTCGCCTTTCCAACTGACTTTGTAGTGCTGGAAATGGAGGAGCACAAGAGTGCAACTCTCATTCTAGGAAGACCTTTCCTAGCAACTGGACGAACTCTCATTGATGTACAAAAAGGGGAAGTAACCCTGAGAGTCAATGAGGATGAGTTCAAGTTGAATGCTGTAAAAGCTATGCAGCATCCAGACACACCAAATGACTGCATGGGCGCTGACATTATTGACTCTTTAGTGGAAGAGATCAATATGACTGAAAGCCTAGAATCAGAGCTTGAGGACATCTTCAAGAATGCTCAACCTGATCAAGAAGAACCACAGGAAACAAAGGAATTTTCGAAAATTCTTCAGGAGGAGGATAAGCATCCCAAACCTGAACTCAAACCACTACCCCCATCCCTGAGGTATGCATTTCTGGGAGAGGGTGACACTTTTCCAGTGATTATAAGCTCTGCTTTAAATCCACAGGAAGAGGAAGCACTGATTCAAGTGCTAAGGACACACAAGACAGCTCTTGGGTGGTCCATAAGTGATCTTAAGGGCATTAGCCCAGCTAGATGCATGCACAAGATCCTGTTAGAGGATAATGCCAAACCAGTGGTCCAACCACAAAGGAGGCTAAATCCAGCTATGAAGGAGGTGGTGCAGAAAGAGGTCACTAAATTACTAGAGGCTGGGATTATTTATCCTATTTCTGATAGCCCCTGGGTGAGCCCTGTCCAAGTTGTCCCCAAAAAGGGAGGCATGACAGTGGTTCATAATGAGAAAAATGAACTGGTTCCTACAAGAACAGTCACAGGGTCGCGTATGTGTATTGACTATAGGAGGCTCAATACAGCCACCAGAAAGGATCATTTTCCTTTACCATTCATAGACCAAATGCTAGAAAGACTAGTTGGTCATGATTATTACTGCTTTTTGGATGGCTACTCAGGTTACAACCAAATTGCAGTAGATCCTCAGGACCAAGAGAAAACAGCATTTACTTGCCCTTCTGGCGTGTTTGCCTACAGGAGGATGCCTTTTGGTCTGTGTAATGCTCCTGCAACCTTTCAGAGATGCATGCTATCCATCTTCTCTGATATGGTGGAGAAATTCCTAGAAGTCTTCATGGATGACTTCTCAGTATATGGAGACTCATTCAGCTCCTGTCTTAACCACCTAGCACTTGTCCTGAAAAGGTGCCAAGAGACTAACCTAGTTTTAAACTGGGAGAAATGTCACTTTATGGTGACTGAAGGAATTGTCCTTGGGCACAAAATTTCAAGCAGGGGAATAGAGGTGGATAAGGCAAAGGTAGAGGTAATTGAAAAATTACCACCACCTGTCAATATTAAGGCAATCAGAAGCTTTCTGGGGCATGCAGGCTTCTACAGAAGGTTCATAAAGGATTTTTCGAAAATTGCAAAACTTTTGAGCAACCTGCTAGCTGCTGACACACCATTTGTGTTTGACACACAGTGTCTGTAGGCATTTGAGACCTTGAAAGCCAAGCTGGTTACAGCACCAGTCATCTCTGCACCAGATTGGACATTACCATTTGAACTAATGTGTGATGCCAGTGACCATGCCATTGGTGCAGTGTTGGGACAGAGGCATAACAAGCTTCTGCACGTCATTTATTATGCCAGCCATGTTCTAAATGATGCACAGAAGAATTACACAACCACAGAAAAAGAGTTACTTGCAGTGGTCTATGCCATTGACAAGTTTAGATCCTATCTAGTGGGATCCAAAGTGATTGTGTACACTGACCATGCTGCTCTTAAATACTTACTCACAAAGCAGGATTCAAAACCCAGGCTTATAAGATGGGTGTTGCTTCTGTAAGAGTTTGATATAGAAATAAGAGACAGAAAAGGGACAGAGAACCAGGTAGCTGATCATCTGTCCCGAATAGAACCAGTAGCTGGGGCGTCCCTCCCTTCTACTGAGATTTCTGAGACTTTCCCAGATGAGCAACTCTTTGCCATCCAGTAAGCTCCATGGTTTGCAGATATTGCAAATTATAAAGCTGTGAGGTTCATACCACAGGAGTACAGCAGAGTGCAAAGAAAGAAATTAATTTCAGATGCCAAGTACTACCTATGGGATGAGCCATATCTCTTTAAGAGATGTGCAGACGGAATGATCTGCAGATGTGTACCCAGAGAAGAAGCACAGAGGATCCTGTGGCATTGCCATGGATCACAGTATGGGGGACATTTTGGAAGTGAACGAACAACCACTAAGGTCCTCCAATGTGGCTTCTACTGGCCTACTCTCTATAGAGATGCCCGAGAGTTTGTGCGTAACTGTGACAGCTGCCAAAGAGCTGGTAACTTACCTCATGGATACGCCATGCCTCAACAAGTGATCTTAGAGATTGAGCTGTTTGATGTATGGGGAATTGACTTTATGGGTCCATTCCCACCATCATACTCAAACACTTACATTCTGGTGGCAGTGGACTATGTATCTAAATGGGTAGAAGCAATTGCCACACCCACTAATGATACTAAGACCGTGCTGAAATTCCTCCAGAAACACATCTTCAGCAGATTTGGTGTTCTCAGAGTCATAATCAGTGATGGGGGCACTCATTTCTGCAATAAACAGCTGTACTCTGCTATGGTCCGATATGGAATTAGCCACAAAGTAGCTACCCCGTATCATCCACAGACAAATGGGCAAGCTGAGGTCTCTAACAGAGAGCTAAAAAGAATCCTAGAACGGACTGTGATGGCCCGAAGAAAGGATTGGGCAAGGAGCTTGGATGATGCTCTATTGGCATACAGAACAGCATTTAAGACCCCAATTGGAACCTCACCATACCAACTTGTGTATGGCAAGGCCTGTCATTTGCCCGTGGAACTGGAACATAAAGCCTACTGGGCAACCAGATTCCTAAACCTGGATGCTAAGTTAGCTGGTGAGAAGAGATTACTCCAGCTAAATGAGCTAGATGAATTTAGACTCAGTGCCTTTGAAAATGCAAAGATTTATAAGGAAAAGGCAAAGAAGTGGCATGACAAGAAGTTGTCCTCTAGAGTCTTTGAGCCAGGACAAAAGGTTCTGCTCTTCAACTCTAGGCTCAGATTGTTCCCAGGAAAACTTAAATCCCGGTGGAGGGGTCCGTATGTGATTATAGGAGTGTCACCATATGGATATGTTGAGCTTCAGGATATTGATTCTGACAAAAAGTTCATGGTTAATGGACAGAGGATCAAGCATTATCTTGAAAGCAATTTTGAGCAGGAATGCTCAAAACTGAGGCTGGAATGATCCTCAGTAAAGGTCCAGCTAAGGACAATAAAGAAGCGCTTGCTGGGAGGCAACCCAGTCATTAGCAAGTTATGTGTTTTATTTCTACAAGGGCAATTATCAAAATTGAAGGAATTCACAGAGTTACAGAAGGATTCAGTGCAAAAAGCAGAGAAAAAGAGCTTACTGGCGAAAAAATGCCAGTAAGAGGTACTTTGGGCGTTAAACGCCAGAATGGGCACCATTCTGGGCGTTTAACGCCAGGTGTGCAGCATCCTGGGCGTTTAACAAAACGCCCAGTGACAAAGGGGACTCTGGCGTTTAACGCCAGCCAGGGTACTTGGCTGGGCGTTAAACGCCCACAATGGCTAGCAAATGGGCGTTAAACGCCAGAATGGATGCCATTCTGGGCGTTTAACGCCAGAAAGGTGGGGGACAGAGATTTTGCTTTCTGATTAAATTTTTTTCAAACTTTCCTTTTTTGAACCATACTTTTCTACACAAACACATTTCAAACTTTCATCATTCATCTTCAAATCTTCAAAAAATCAAAATCATTCATCAAATCTCTCTCAAATCCTTCCCAAATCTTGTTCAAAAACTCAACTTTCTCTCAATTTCTTTCCATATCTTCTCAAATCTCCTTCCAAATTTTCGAAATCTCTCCTCCCCCCCTTTATATATACATCTTCGGCCTCCCTAGTCCCCCACACCATTCGAATTTACTCTTCTCCTCTCTCTCCTCTTTCCTTTCTTTTGCTTGAGGACAAGCAAACCTCTAAGTTTGGTGTGCTTTTCCGTGATCACTAAGCCAAGATTCATCAAGATCATGGCTCCCAAGGGAAAACAAACCAATTTAAGAGGAAAGAAAGAGAATAATCCAAAGAATCTTTGGAATCAAGAGAAGTTCTTAACCAAAGAACATGAAGACCATTATCATAAAATAATGGGTCTGAGGTCAGTGATCCCGGAAGTCAAATTCGATCTGAAAGAAGATGAATATCCGGGGATCCAAGAGCAAATTCGAAACAGAGGATGGGAAGTTCTAACCAATCCTGAGATAAAGGTTGGAAGAAATATGGTTCAGGAATTCTACTCAAATCTGTGGCTGACAGATAAGCAGAGAATGACTGGAACTGCTTTCCATACTTACAGAACCATGGTCAGAGGGAAAGTTATCTACTTCCATCTGGACAAAATAAGAGAAATCTTCAAATTGCCTCAACTGCAAGATGATCCTGAATCCTTTAATAGGAGAATGGTGAGAGCAGATAAAGGGTTGGATCAAGTTCTAGAGGACATATGCCTCCCTGGAACTAAGTGGATAACCAATTCAAAGGGTATCCCAAACCAACTCAAGAGGGGAGACCTCAAACCAATTGCAAGAGGTTGGCTAGACTTTATTGGGCGTTCCATACTGCCCACTAGCAACCGTTCTGAGGTCACCATCAAGAGAGCAGTGATGATTCATTGCATTATTGGTGGACGAAATTGTGATTTCTATCTTTTGAGCTTTAGTATGTACACAAAAACTATTGTGTCTCTTGTTCATTCAAAATCCTTATTATGGCACTGGTTGAATTCACAACTCCGTTCAACTAACCAGCAAGTGTACTGGGTCGTCCAAGTAATACCTTACGTGAGTAAGGGTCGAATCCACAGAGATTATTGGTTTGAAGCAATCAATGTTATTTTATTTGGCTTAGTCAGGATACCAATAGGATTCTTTAGCCTCGTATTTTCGTTGCCAATTAGAGCGTAGAATAAATAGTTATTACTTTAATAATAGAGAATAAAAGCGTTACTTGTTGTGCAGTAATGAGGAATATGTTGGAGTTTTGGAGATGCTTTGTCCTTTGAATTTCTACTTTCCCTAGGCGTCCTTTTCTCACACGCATTGTTCCTTCCATGGCAAGCTCTATGTAGGGTGTCACCGTTGTCAATGGCTACTTCCCATCCTCGCAGTGAAAGCTATGCACGCACTCTGTCACAGTACGGCCAATCACCGGTTGGTTCCCGCTCCTACTGGAATAGAATCCCTCTTTTGCGTCTGTCACTAACGCCCAGCAGGTTAAAGTTTGAAGCACGTCACAGTCATTCAATCCCGGAATCCTACTCGGAATACCACAGACAAGGTTTAGACTTTCCGGATTCTCATGAATGCCGCCATCAATCCAGCTTATACCACGAAGATTCTGTTGGGGAATCTAAGAGATATTCATTCAATCTGATGTAGAACGGAGGTGGTTGTCAGGCACACGTTCATGGGTTGAGGAAGGTGATGAGTGTCACGGATCATCACCTTCTCCACAGTTAAGCGCGAATAAACATCTTAGATAAGAACAAGCGTGTTTGAATGGAAAACAAAGGAATTGTATTAAATCATCGAGACGCTGCAGAGCTCCTCACCCCCAACAATGGAGTTTAGAGACTCATGCCGTCACAAAGTATGTAATTCAGATCTGAAAATAGCATGAGGTCCAAGATAAGTCTGTAAAAGTTGTTTAAATAGTAAACTAGTGACCTAGGTTTACAGAAAATTGAGTAAACTAAGATAATTGGTGCAGAAATCCACTTCTGGGGCCCACTTGGTGTGTGCTGGGGCTGAGACTAAAGCTTTCCACGTGTAAAGGCCTTTCTTGGCGTCAAACTCCAGGTTTTGACGTGTTTTGGGCGTTCAACTCCGGATCATGACGTTTTTCTGGCGTTTAACTCCAGACAGCAGCATGTACTTGGCGTTCAACGCCAAGTTACGTCGTCTATCCTTGCGCAAAGTATGGACTATTATATATTGCTGGAAAGCCCTGGATGTCTACTTTCCAACGCCGTTGAGAGCGCGCCAATTGGACTCCTGTAGCTCCAGAAAATCCATTTCGAGTGCAGGGAGGTCAGGATCCAACAGCATCAGCAGTCCTTTTTCAGCCTAAGTCAGATTTTTGCTCAACTCCCTCAATTTCAGCCAGAAAATACCTGAAATCACAGAAAAATACACACACTCATAGTAAAGTCCAGAAATATGATTTTTGCCTAAAAACTAATATTATTTTACTAAAAACTAACTGAAACATGCTAAAATCTACATGAAATTACCCCCAAAAAGCGTACAAAATATCCGCTCATCACAACACCAAACTTAAACTGTTGCTTGTCCTCAAGCAACTAGATGAATAAAATAGGTTCTAACAGAAATTAAGAAGTAGTATATATTTCAGAGTTTTAGATGAAGTTCAAATTTATTAGATGAGCGGGCTTGTAGCTTTTTGTCTCTGAACAGTTTTGGCATCCCCCTGTATCTTTAAATTTTCAGAATAATTGGCATCCTTAGGAACTCAGAATTCAGATAGTATTATTGACTCTCCTAGTGTAGTATGTTGATTCTTGAACACAGTTATTTTATGAGTCTTGGCTGTGGCCCTAAGCATTTTGTTTTCCAGTATTACCACCGGATACATAAATGCCACAGACACATAACTGGGTGAACCTTTTCAGATTGTGACTCAGCTTTGCTAGAGTCCCCAGTCAGTGGTGTCCAGAGCTCTTAAGCACACTCTTTTGCTTTGGATCACGACTTTAACCACTCAGTCTCAAGCTTTTCACTTGGACCTTCATGACACAAGCACATGGTTAGGGACAGCTTGATTTAGCCGCTTAGGCCTGGATTTTATTTCCTTGGGCCCTCCTATCCATAGATGCTCAAAGCCTTGGATCCTTTTTACCCTTGCCTTTTGGTTTTAAGGGCTGCTTGGCTTTTATTCCTTTTGATTGTAATTATTATTATTTTTTTTTTTTTTTTTTTTTGACTGCTTTTTCTTGCTTCAAGAATCAATTTCATGATTTTTCAGATCATCAATAATATTTTTCGTGTTCCTCATCCTTTCAGGAGCCAATATTCATCAAATTCAAAATACAATTTATGCACTGTTCAAGCATTCATTCAGAGAACAAAAAGTATTGCCACCACATATAATTAATTATAAATTTTATTATTAGGAACTCGAAAAATATAGATTACTTCTTTATTCTAAAATAAAATCTACTACTTTATTCATGCCTGATGATGATGAGAAAAATAAACTATAGCTTAATTGGAAATAAAATCAAAATAGACATACTAATTACTACTAAATATCTCCTAAGGTGAATTTCAAATAAAAAATGCTATCACTAAATTAAAGCAGGAAAATTGGAACTCAGCAACCTTTTGTTTTGAGGAAGGACGTGTTCTTCTAATCTCTGGGGTGTTGTTCAAGGATTAATTTTTGGCGCTTCAGCTCCCTTAGATCACGCCCTTGCTCCTCCTGTTCTTTGAGCAGTTTGCAAAGCATGCTACTTTGATTATTCTGTTCTTCCTTTATTTGATCCATAGCTTCTTGCAATCTGGAAATAGAGGCTTCAAGATGTTCCCAATATTCGAATTGAGGCAGTTCTGGGAGAGCTTCTTGTGCTCTCTTCCTGGTTGAATCATCTTGTTGCTGTCTGACCATTGATATTCCAGTAATTGGCTTTTCAACTGGGATGTACTCTGTTATTCCCATCTTCACTCCGGCATCTTTGCAGAGCATAGAAATTAAGCTTGGATAGGCCAATCTGGCGTCTTTAGAGTTCCTGTTTGCTACTTTGTATAGCTCACATGAGATCAGTTGATGGACTTCTACCTCTTTTCCCAACATGATGCAGTGAATCATGACAGCTCTTTTGATGGTTACTTCAGAACGGTTGCTGGTGGGCAATATGGAACGCCCTACGAAATCCAGCCAGCCTCTGGCTACTGGTTTTAGATCCTCCCTTTTTAGTTGAACTGGGTCGCCAGTTGTGCTGGTAGTCCACTTGGCTCCAGGAACGCATATATCTTCCAAGATCCTGTCCAATCCTTTATTGACCCTCATCATTCTCCTATTAAAGGAGTCTGGGTCGTCTTTTAGTTGAGGAATCTTGAATATCTCCCTGATCCTGTCAGGATTGGTATGAATGATCTTTCCTCTGACCACAGTTTTATGATCAAAGATAGCAGCTCCAACGATTCTTTGCCTTTCTGTCTGCCATAGATTAGCATAGAACTCTTGAACCATGTTTCTTCCCACTTTTGTTTCAGGATTGGCCAGAATTTCCCAATGCCTGTTTCTGATTTGCTCTTGGATCTCCGGATATTCATCTTCTTTCAAATCAAATCTGACTTCCGGGATCACTGATCTGTGACTCATTATTTTATAATAATGATCTGAATGTTCTTTAGATAAGAACTTCCCTTGATTCCAAAGTGGCTTTGGAGCGCTTTCTTTCTTGCCCTTTTGGGTGGGTTGTTTTCCTCTTGGGGCCATGAATTTGATGATCACGGATATCCACACCAAACTTAGAGCTTTGCTTGTCCTCAAGCAAAAAGAGAAGAAAGAAGAGGGATAGGAGGAGAGCAGTTTGGATGATGAGGAGGGCGCCGAACACAAGATATAGGGAGGGGGGGTGGGTTATTTTTCGAAAAATAAGAAAGAGATAAGATAAAAGATATGATTTTAAAAGATATGATTAGAAAAAGATATAATTTTTAAAAGAGAAAGATATGAATAAGAATTTAAAAGACAAATCTGAAAAATTTAATTTTGAAAAAGATATTTTTTTTTTTTTAAAAAAAGATAATTGAGTTTTGAAAACAAATTTTTAAAAGAGTTTGATTGGATTGAAAATTAATTTGTCCTTTATGGATTAAGATACCTTTGATATTTTGAAAAAGGGATATTAGAAATTAGGATTTTTAGAACTCTAATTTGGGATGAGAGATGATAATTTGAAATATGTTGATGCAAGAAATCATGAATTGAAACATAAAATTTGGAAAAAATATAAAGAAAAACGAAATTGTACCTCCTCCCACCATCCTGGCGTTAAACGCCCACATGGTGCATGGTTTGGGCGTTTAACGCCCATGTGATGCTTCTCCTGGGCGTTCAACGCCCATGTGATGCTTCTTTCTGGCGTTGAACGCCAGGAAGTCCTTCTTTACTGGGCGTTTTTCTAAACGCCCAGAATGCTAGCAGATTGGCGTTAAACGCCCAGAAGGTGCATCTTTCTGGCGTTTAACGCCCAGAAGATGCTCCTTTCTGGCGTTTAACGCCCAGAAGGCTACCCTTACTGGCGTTAAACGCCCAGTGGGTGCTTCTTTTGGGCGTTTAACGCCCAAAGTGTTTCTTACTGGCTTTTTCATGCCAGTGAACTTCCAAATTTCTCTGTAACTCTTGGGACTTCAGTTAATTTGTTATTTCACCTTTGAAGATACTTATACCTAAACCTGTAAAGAAAGAAAATTTATTTAATTAGTAATTAAACTTTGTATATGGCTGGGTTGCCTCCCAGCAAGCGCTTCTTTAATGTCATTAGCTGGACTATCACTGATTCTTCAATTAAGTCTCAGTCTTGAGCATTCTTGCTCAAATTGCCTTCAAGATAATGTTTAACTCTTTGTCCATTGACAATGAACTTTTTGTTAGAGTCATTATCTTGAAGCTCTATGTAGCCATATGGTGATACACTTGTAATTACATATGGACCTCTCCACCGGATTTTAATTTCCCGGGGAATAATTTGAGCCTAGAGTTAAATAGCAGAACTTTCTGCCCTGGTTTAAAGACTCTGGATGACAATTTCTTATCATGCCATTTTTTTGCTTTTTCCTTGTAAATTTTTGCATTTTCAAAAGCATTGAGTCTAAACTCTTCTAGCTCATTTAACTGGAGCAATCGTTTTTCTCCAGCTAATTTGGCATCAAGGTTCAGGAATCTGGTTGCCCAGTAGGCCTTGTGTTCCAGTTCCACTGGTAAGTGACACGCCTTTCCATACACAAGCTGGTATGGAGAGGTCCCTATAGGGGTCTTAAATGCTGTTCTGTATGCCCACAGAGCATCATCCAAGCTTCTTGCCCAATCCTTTCTGCGGTTAATTACAGTCCGTTCCAGGATTCTTTTAAGTTCTCTATTTGAGACTTCTGCCTGCCCATTAGTCTGTGGGTGATATGGAGTAGCCACCCTGTGGTTGACTCCATAACGGACTAGAGCAGAGTAGAGCTGCTTATTACAGAAATGAGTACCCCCATCACTGATTAACACTCTGGGGATACCAAATCTGCTGAAGATATGTTTCTGGAGGAATTTTAACACTGTTTTAGTGTCATTAGTGGGTGTTGCAATAGCCTCCACCCATTTGGATACATAATCCACTGCCACCAGAATATAGGTGTTTGAGTATGATGGTGGGAAAGGTCCCATGAAGTCAATACCCCATACATCAAACAACTCAATTTCCAAGATTCCTTGTTGAGGCATAGCATAACTGTGGGGCAGGTTGCCTGATCTCTGGCAACTATCACAGTTAAGCACAAATGCTCGGGAATCTTTATAGAGAGTAGGCCAGTAGAAGCCACTCTGGAGGACTCTTGTGGCTGTTCGTTCACTTCCAAAATGTCCTCCATACTGTGATCCATGGCAATGCCAAAGGATCTTCTGTGCTTCTTCTTTAGGCACACATCTACGGATTACTCCGTCTGCACATCTCTTAAAGAGATATGGTTCATCCCAGAGATAGTATTTTGCATCTGTGATTAATTTCTTTGATTGCACCTTACTGTACTCCTTGGGTATGAATCTCACTGCCTTGTAGTTTGCAATGTCTGCAAACCATGGCACTTCCTGGACGGCTAGTAATTGCTCATCCGGAAAGGTTTCAGAAATTTCAGTGAGAGGGAGGGACGCCCCTTCCAATGGTTCTATTCGGGACAGGTGATCTGCTACTTGATTTTCTGTCCCTTTTCTGTCTCTTATTTCTATATCAAACTCTTGCAGAAGCAGCACCCATCTGATGAGTCTGGGTTTTGAATCTTGCTTTGTGAGTAGATATTTAAGAGCAGCATGATCAGTGTACACAATCACTTTTGATCCTACTAAGTAGGATCTGAATTTGTCAATGGCGTAAACCACTGCAAGTAGCTCTTTTTCTGTGGTTGTGTAATTCTTCTGTGCATCATTTAGCACACGGCTGGCATAGTAAATGACATGCAGAAGCTTGTCATGCCTTTGCCCCAACACTGCACCAATGGCATGGTCACTGGCATCACACATTAGTTCAAATGGTAATGTCCAGTCTGGTGCAGAGATGATTGGTGCTGTGACCAATTTAGCTTTCAGAGTTTCAAATGCCTGCAGACACTCCTCATCAAAGATAAATGGCATGTCTGCAGCTAGCAGGTTGCTCAGGGGTTTGGCGATTTTTGAAAAATCCTTTATAAACCTCCTATAAAACCCTGCATGTCCCAGAAAACTTCTGATTGCCTTAACATTAGCAGGTGGTGGTAATTTTTCAATTACTTCTACCTTAGCTTGGTCCACCTCTATCCCCTTGTTCGAAATTTTGTGTCCAAGGACAATTCCTTCAGTCACCATAAAGTGACATTTTTCCCAGTTTAAAACCAGGTTAGTCTCTTGGCATCTTTTCAGAACAAGTGCTAAATGGTTAAGGCAGGAGCTGAATGAGTCTCCAAATACTGAAAAGTCATCCATGAAGACTTCCAGGAATTTTTCCACCATATCAGAGAAAATTGAGAGCATGCACCTCTGAAAGGTTGCAGGTGCATTGCATAAGCCAAATGGCATCCTTCTGTATGCAAATACTCCAGAAGGGCATGTGAATGCCGTTTTCTCTTGATCCTGGGGATCTACTGCAATTTGATTATAACCTGAATATCCATCCAGAAAGCAGTAGTATTCATGACCTGCTAGTCTTTCTAGCATCTGGTCTATGAATGGTAAAGGAAAATGATCCTTTCTGGTGGCTGTATTGAGCCTTCTATAATCAATACACATACGCCACCCTGTAACTGTCCTTGTAGGAACCAGTTCATTTTTTTCATTGTGAACTACTGTCATGCCTCCTTTCTTAGGGACAACTTGGACAGGGCTCACCCAGGGGCTGTCAGAAATAGGATAAATAATCCCAGCCTCTAGTAATTTAGTGACCTCTTTCTGCACCACTTCTTTCATAGCTGGATTCAGCCGCCTTTGTGGTTGAACCACTGGCTTGGCGTCATCTTCCAACAAGATTTTGTGCATGCACCTGGCTGGGCTAATGCCCTTAAGATCACTAATGGACCACCCAAGAGCTGTCTTGTGCGTCCTTAGCACTTGAATTAGTGCTTCCTCTTCCTGTGGCTCCAAGGTAGAGCTTATAATTACAGGAAAGGTTTCACCTTCTCCCAGAAATGCATATTTCAGGGATGGTGGTAATGGTTTGAGCTCGGGTTTTGGAGGTTTCTCCTCTTCCTGAGGGATTTTCAGAGGTTCTATTATCTTCTCTGACTCCTCCAAATCAGGCTGAACATCTTTAAAGATGTCCTCTAGCTCTGATTCGAGACTCTCAGCCATATTGACCTCTCTTACCAGAGAATCAATCATGTCAACACTCATGCAGTCATTTGGGGTGTCTGGATGTTGCATGGCTTTGACCACATTCAACTTGAATTCCTCCTCATTGACTCTCAAGGTTACTTCCCCTTTTTGGACATCAATGAGGGTTCGGCCAGTTGCTAGGAAAGGTCTTCCTAGAATGAGAGTTGCACTCTTGTGCTCTTCCATTTCCAGCACCACAAAGTCAGTAGGAAAGGCAAATGGCCCAACCTTGACAATCATGTCTTCAATCACGCCTGATGGGTATTTAATGGAGCCATCAGCAAGTTGAAGACATATCCTGGTTGGTTTGATTTCTTCAGTTAAACCAAGCTTTCTGATAGTAGATGCAGGTATTAGGTTGATACTTGCCCCAAGGTCACATAAAGCTTGCTTGGTGCAATTACCTTCTAATGTGCATGGTATCATAAAGCTCCCAGGATCTTTAAGCTTCTCAGGTAAGCTTTTTAGAATGACTGCACTGCATTCTTCAGTGAGGTAAACCTTTTCAGTCTCCCTCCAATCCTTCTTATGACTTAAGATCTCTTTCATGAACTTAGCATAAGAGGGTATTTGCTCAAGTGCTTCTGCAAACGGAATCTTTATTTCAAGAGTCCTGAGATAGTCTGCAAAGCGGGCAAATTGCTTATCTTGTTCCGCTTGGCGGAGTTTTTGAGGATAAGGCATTTTGGCTCTGTATTCCTCAACCTTAGTTGCTGCAGGTTTATTACCTACAGAAGTGGGTTGGGAAGCCTTGTTATCAGCACTTGTATGTGGCTGATTCCCTACTGGCATTTGAATGCCAGAGGTAGGAGCTGGAGTGGCGTTAGACGCCACTTCCTTGCTTGTTACTGGCGTTTGAACGCCAGAACCATGCTCCTTTTGGGCGTTCAACGCCAGATTCAAGCTTGTTTCTGGCGTTGAACGCCAGGAATCAGCATGGTCTGGGCGTTCAGCGCCAGCTTTATCCCTTTCTGGGCTCTGCTTGTCCTCAGAGGGATTTTGATTAGCTATTCGTTCATGTCCTTGCTTCTTGCTGCTTTGAAGTGAGGTATTTAATGTTTTCCCACTTCTTAATTGAACTGCTTGGCATTCTTCTACTATTTGTTTTGACAGTCGTTTTTCTGTTTGCTTTAATTGCACTTCCATGTTCCTGTTTGCCATTCTTGTTTCCTGTAATATCTCCTTGAATTCGGCTAGCTGCTGAGTTAGAAAGTCTAATTGCTGATTAAATTCACTAGCCTGATCTACCGGACTGAGTTCTGCAGTTACTGTTTTAGCTTCTCCTTTCTTAGAAGATTCACTGCTTAGATACATATGTTGATTTCTGGCAACTGTATCAATAAGCTCTTGAGCTTCTTCAATTGTTTTTCTCATGTGTATAGATCCACCAGCTGAGTGGTCTAGAGAAATCTGAGCTTTTTCTGTAAGCCCATAGTAGAAGATGTCTAATTGCACCCATTCTGAAAACATTTCAGAGGGGCATTTTCTTAGCATCTCTCTGTATCTCTCCCAAGCATCATAAAGGGATTCATTATCTCCTTGTTTGAAGCCTTGGATGTTTAGCCTTAGCTGTGTCATCCGTTTGGGAGGGAAATAGTGATTCAGGAATTTTTCTGACAGCTGTTTCCATGTTTTTATGCTGTTCTTAGGCTGGTTATTTAACCACCTCTTAGCTTGATCTTTTACAGCAAATGGAAACAGTAGTAATCTGTAGATATCCTGATCCACTTCCTTATCATGTACTGTATCAGCAATTTGCAGAAATTGTGCCAGAAACTCTGTAGGTTCTTCATGTGGAAGACCAGAGTACTGACAGTTTTGCTGCACCATGATAATGAGCTGAGGATTCAGCTCAAAGCTACTAGCTCCAATGGAGGGTATACAGATACTACTCCCATATGAAGCAGTAGTGGGATTAGCATATGACCCCAGAGTCCTCTTGGACTGTTCATTCCTACTTGCTTCCATGATTGAATACAAGTTGAGAATTTATAGTTTGAAATATGGTGATGGAATAAATAAAAGTGGAATATATAAAAATATATTTTTTTCTAAGTAAAATAAAAACGGAATAAATAAAAGAAAGTGGAAATATTTTCGAAATTGAAAATTGAATTTTTAATGTAAAATTTTCGAAAAAGTAGTTTTAAAATTGGTTAGAAAATAAATTTTTTTTTTTTTTTTTTTTAATTTTGAATTTTATGATGAAAGAGAAAAACACACAAAAGACACAAGATTTAAAATTTTTAGATCTAGTACTCCTTATTTTCGAAAATTTTTGGAGGGAAAACACCAAGGAACACCAAACTTAAAAATTTTAAGATCAAGACACAAGAAAAACTCAAGAACACTTTGAAGATTCACAAGAACACCAAGAACACAAGGAAGAACACCAAACTTAAAATTTTTAGAAAACTTTGATGAAATTTTCGAAAATTATAAAGAAAATAACAAGAAAACACCAAACTTAAAGTTTGGCACAAGATTAAATCAAGAAAAATTATTTTTGAAAAAAAAGATTTTAAAAGAAGGTGCCCAATTGCCAAGAACATAAGCCAACGCTATAACCAACTGATTTAAAGATGTAAAGTATTTTAAAGATGTATTATTTTTATGAATAAAATAAATTTTTGAAAACTAATGTTTTGAAAAAGCACAAGAGAAACAAGAAAAGACACAAAACAAGAAAAATTAAAGGTCAAACAAGAAAAATAAACAAGAACAACTTGAAGATCAATGAAGAACAAAGAACACAAGTCGAAAATTTTAAAGAAAAATATGAGATATGCAATTGACACCAAACTTAGAACAAGACACTAAACTCACGAAAATTAACAATTAATTAAAAGAAAAATAATAATTTTTGAAAAGAAACTATCCTATCCTATCAATATAAATTTAATGACTCTATAACAATAAAAATAAAAATAAATTATTCCTAATCTAAGAAATAAAATAAGCCTTCAATTGTTCAAACTCAATAATCCCCGGCAACGGCGCCAAAAACTTGGTGGACGAAATTGTGATTTCTATCTTTTGAGCTTTAGTATGTACACAAAAACTATTGTGTCTCTTGTTCATTCAAAATCCTTATTATGGCACTGGTTGAATTCACAACTCCGTTCAACTAACCAGCAAGTGTACTGGGTCGTCCAAGTAATACCTTACGTGAGTAAGGGTCGAATCCACAGAGATTATTGGTTTGAAGCAATCAATGTTATTTTATTTGGCTTAGTCAGGATACCAATAGGATTCTTTAGCCTCGTATTTTCGTTGCCAATTAGAGCGTAGAATAAATAGTTATTACTTTAATAATAGAGAATAAAAGCGTTACTTGTTGTGCAGTAATGAGGAATATGTTGGAGTTTTGGAGATGCTTTGTCCTTTGAATTTCTACTTTCCCTAGGCGTCCTTTTCTCACACGCATTGTTCCTTCCATGGCAAGCTCTATGTAGGGTGTCACCGTTGTCAATGGCTACTTCCCATCCTCGCAGTGAAAGCTATGCACGCACTCTGTCACAGTACGGCCAATCACCGGTTGGTTCCCGCTCCTACTGGAATAGAATCCCTCTTTTGCGTCTGTCACTAACGCCCAGCAGGTTAAAGTTTGAAGCACGTCACAGTCATTCAATCCCGGAATCCTACTCGGAATACCACAGACAAGGTTTAGACTTTCCGGATTCTCATGAATGCCGCCATCAATCCAGCTTATACCACGAAGATTCTGTTGGGGAATCTAAGAGATATTCATTCAATCTGATGTAGAACGGAGGTGGTTGTCAGGCACACGTTCATGGGTTGAGGAAGGTGATGAGTGTCACGGATCATCACCTTCTCCACAGTTAAGCGCGAATAAACATCTTAGATAAGAACAAGCGTGTTTGAATGGAAAACAAAGGAATTGTATTAAATCATCGAGACGCTGCAGAGCTCCTCACCCCCAACAATGGAGTTTAGAGACTCATGCCGTCACAAAGTATGTAATTCAGATCTGAAAATAGCATGAGGTCCAAGATAAGTCTGTAAAAGTTGTTTAAATAGTAAACTAGTGACCTAGGTTTACAGAAAATTGAGTAAACTAAGATAATTGGTGCAGAAATCCACTTCTGGGGCCCACTTGGTGTGTGCTGGGGCTGAGACTAAAGCTTTCCACGTGTAAAGGCCTTTCTTGGCGTCAAACTCCAGGTTTTGACGTGTTTTGGGCGTTCAACTCCGGATCATGACGTTTTTCTGGCGTTTAACTCCAGACAGCAGCATGTACTTGGCGTTCAACGCCAAGTTACGTCGTCTATCCTTGCGCAAAGTATGGACTATTATATATTGCTGGAAAGCCCTGGATGTCTACTTTCCAACGCCGTTGAGAGCGCGCCAATTGGACTCCTGTAGCTCCAGAAAATCCATTTCGAGTGCAGGGAGGTCAGGATCCAACAGCATCAGCAGTCCTTTTTCAGCCTAAGTCAGATTTTTGCTCAACTCCCTCAATTTCAGCCAGAAAATACCTGAAATCACAGAAAAATACACACACTCATAGTAAAGTCCAGAAATATGATTTTTGCCTAAAAACTAATATTATTTTACTAAAAACTAACTGAAACATGCTAAAATCTACATGAAATTACCCCCAAAAAGCGTACAAAATATCCGCTCATCAATTATGCTTGGAAAAGAAGTGGAGGTTCATCATGTGATAGCCTGTGAGATCTACACAATTGCAAATAAGAATTCCACTGAAGCCAAATTGGCTTACCCAAGCTTGATCTCCTTACTCTGTAAAGAGGCTGGGGTGAAGATGGGAGTAGATGAATTCATACCCATTGAACATCCAATCACCAAGAAGTCAATGGAAGGACAAATGCAAGACAACTCTATCAAGAGGAGGGCACAGGAATTCCTCCCTGAATTCCCTAAAATTGACTACTAGACCAGCCTAAAAGCATCTATCACCAAGTTACAAGAAACTATGGAGCAACTTAAGGAAGAACAGCAGAACCAGAACTGCATGCTCTGCAAATTGCTGAAGGAACAAGAGAAGCAGGGGTGTGAACTTCAAGAGTTGAAACGCCAAAAGCTCTCCTCTCAAGTTGAGGGAGCATCCACTTCTCAAAATCAAGGTTGTTGAGTCCTAACTCTGTGATAACCTATATCATTAGGGGCCTATTTAAATTTTTATTTTCTATTCCTACTAGTCTTATCTTATATCTATTTTTGACTCTTGTTCTTAATTCATAATTAATAAGAATTTAAAGTTCATGCCTTAAAGCTATGAATGTCCTATGAATCCATCACCTCTCTTAAATGAAAAATGCTTTAATCACAAAAGAACAAGAAGTACAGGATTTCGAATTCATCTCTGAAACTAGTTGAATTAGTTTGATGTGGTGACAATACTTTTTGTTTTCTGAATGAATGCTTGAACAGTGCATATGTCTTTTGAATTTGTTGTTTTAAGAATGTTAAAATTGTTGGCTCTTGAAAGAATGATGGAAAAGGAGAACTGTTATTGAGGATCTGAAAAATCATCAATTGATTCTTGAAGCAAGAAAAAGCAGCTATTCAAAAAAAAACGAAAAAAATAATAGAAGAGAAAAAGAAAAAAAAGCAAGCAGAAAAAGCCAATAGCCCTTTAAACCAAAAGGCAAGGGTAGAAATAAAGTTGTGATCCAAGGCAAAAGAGTGCGCTTAAGAACCCTGGACACCTCTAATTGGGGACTCTAGCAAAGCTGAGTCACAATCTGAAAAGGTTCACCCAATCATGTGTCTGTGGCATGTATGTATCCGGTGGTAATACTGGAAGACAGAGTGCTTTGGGCCACGGCCAAGACTCATAAAGTAGCTGTGTTCAAGAATCATCATACCTAACTAGGAGAATCAATAACACTATCTGAATTCTGAGTTCCTATAGATGCCAATCATTCTGAACCTCAAAGGATAAAGCGAGGTGCCAAAACTGTTCGGAAGCAAAAAGCTACTACTCCCGCTCATCTAATTGGAACTATGTTTCTTTGATATTTTGGAGTCTATAGTATATTCTCTTCTTTTTATTCTATTTTGATTTTCAGTTGCTTGGGGACAAGCAACAATTTAAGTTTGGTGTTGTGATGAGCGGATAATTTATACGCTTTTTGGCATTATTTTTAGTATGTTTTTAGTATGATTTAGTTAGTTTTTAGTATATTTTTATTAGTTTTTAATTAAAATTCACTTTTCTGGACTTTACTATGAGTTTGTGTGTTTTTCTGTGATTTCAGGTATTTTCTGACTGAAATTGAGGGATCTGAGCAAAAATCTGATTCAGAGGCTAAAAGGACTGCAGATGCTGTTGGATTCTGACCTCCCTGTACTCGAAGTGGATTTTCTAGAGCTAAAGAAGCCCAATTGGCGCGCTCTCAACGGCGTTGGAAAGTAGACATCCTGGGCTTTCCAGCAATGTATAATAGTCCATACTTTGCCCGAGATTTGATGGCCCAAACCGGCGTTGCAAATCAGCTTCAGAATTCCCAGCGTTTAACGCTGGAACTGGCATAGAAATTGGAGTTAAACGCCCAAACTGGCATAAAAGCTGGCGTTTAACTCCAGGAAGAGTATCTACACGAAAATGCTTCAATGCTCAGCCCAAGCACACACCAAGTGGGCCTGGAAGTGGATTTTTCTGTCATTTACTCATTTCTGTAAACCCTAGGTTACTAGTTCACTATTAATAGGATATTTTGACATTGTATCTGTACCTCATGACACTTTACACGTTTCTCATTGTACCTTTTACAGCATGAGTCTCTAAACCCCATGGTTGGGGGTGAGGAGCTCTGCTGTGTCTTTATGGATTAATGCAATTACTACTGTTTCTTATTCAATCATGCTTGCTTCCGTTCTAAGATATCACTTGTTCTTAACCCGGATGAATGTGATGATCCGTGACACTCATCATATTCTCAACTATGAACGCGTGCCTGACAACCACCTCCGTTCTACTTTAGATTGAGTAGATATCTCTTGGATTCCTTAATCAGAATCTTCGTGGTATAAGCTAGAATTGATGGCGGCATTCAAGAGAATCCGGAAGGTCTAAACCTTGTCTGTGGTATTCTGAGTAGGATTCAATGATTGAATGACTGTGACGAGCTTCAAACTCGTGATTGTGGGGCGTTAGTGACAGGCGCAAAAGAATCACTGGATTCTATTCCGACATGATCGAGAACCGACAGCTGGATAGCCGTGCCGTGACAGGGTGCGTTGAACATTTCTACTGAGAGGATGGGAGGTAGCCATTGACAACGGTGAAACCCTACATACAGCTTGCCATGGAAGGAGCCTTGCGTGTTTGAAGAGGAAGACAGTCGAAAAGCAGAGGTTCAGAAGACAGAGCATCTCCAAAACCTCAACCTATTCTCCATCACTGCAATTCAAGTACCTGTTTATGTTCTTTTGCTTTTTACAATCAATCCTAATAATCTTTGATATCCTGACTAAGAGTTACAAGATAACCATAGATTGCTTCAAGCCGACAATCTCTGTGGGATCGACCCTTACTCACGTAAGGTATTACTTGGACGACCCAGTGCACTTGTTGGTTAGTTGTGCGGGATTGCAAAAGTGTGATTGCAATTTTGTGCACCACTGATCTTACCCATTCTCTTTAATTTCTGCCATTTACTTTTATGAGCATTATCCCAATTCTCCATTTAAGATTTTGCACTTTAATTTCTGCTATTTAATTTCTAGTCATTTAAATTTCTGCATCTCAATCTCAATTTCGTTTAGCTCAACTAACATATTCTTCTAACTAAAGTTGCTTGACCAATCAATCCTTGTGGGATTCGACCTCACTCTATAGTGAGTTTTCCTTGACGATAATTCGGTATACTTGCCGAAGGAAAATTTGTTGAGAGACAAGTTTCCATGCATCACAACAATCAAACATACTAGCTTTCCAATACTTGTATGCACATGCTAAGTTTTTCTTTAATTCATTGTTTGTTTATGATCATGATGCTTTTTTGCTTTTGAATTCACAAAACTCAAGTTGGTAGTCATAATGTCACAGCAACATGTTGCAAATCAAAATTCAGGCTATGCTTATTCATACCACACATGCATACAAAGAAGATAATAAGACAATCATGCAATTTAAAGTGCTAGAAACAAATGAGAGGAAAAGGAACTTTACAACCTTGTAGTTCATCTTCTCTATTGTTGTCATTTTCCTTCCATTCTTCTCCTTCCCATACCAACTCAAAATGCTTGCTTACCCTCAAGCAACTATTAGAATCGTGGTTATGGGGCTAAGATGGATCATGAATGTCTTACACAATGAAATGTTAGTGATACATGTGTTCTAAGCAAGCAAAATTAAAGATATGAAGGCACAAAGAAATAGAGACATTGTGATTGCAAATATAATTTGGTGTGCATGATACATTCCATAAAAATATATGTGGCACACCAAACTTAGTGTGACACTTTCTCTTGGAATTGATGCAAGTGTCCAGTAAGGATTGGAAACAAATTTTTGTTACATAGCAACACCAAACTTAGAATGCAACCATATGTCAATTTATTTAAACTAAAACTAAATAAAACTGTTATATGTTAAATACAATCACCATGCAAAGAATCTGTCATGAATAAGGATCTCTTGGTGATGTATTAACAAAAACAGTTAATAAAAGCAAGCATTAAAAACAAGAAAATGACTCAAACAAAAAGGAAACTAAAATTGTCTAACTAAATGAAAGATAACACTGCAAAGGCATTATGATTATGCAGACAAGTGGTGTTGCTGGATAATTTGCAAAAAAAAAAAAATAAGTGGCACACCAAACTTAGAATCTTAGTGTATCACTTCCATGTAAAATTGATGCAATCATCCAAAGGGATTGAATACAAATTATTGCAGGGCAACACCAAACTTAGAATGTAATTATGTGCCAATTTATTGAAATTTAAACACAGCAAAGAAAGAGAATAAACCAAGCAGAGAAATGAAATGTTACCTAAGATTGGGTTGCCTCCCAACAAGCGCTTTTTTAGTGTCATTAGCTTGACATGTTGTTCTTCACTTTCTTCCTCTTCTTCCAGTTTATTAAGAGGAATGACCTCAAGGGGGGAGAAGATTCAGCTACTGCCCCATGTCTTGGCCTCTCCTCAGCAAGCTTCCTTTTGTAAATGGCTTGATTGAGTTTGCTTGCTGGATCAGGGACAGGATTGGTGCTCTTGTTAGTTGCCTTCACTTCTTTGGATTCAAGACTTGGTGGTTGTGTGATTATTGGAGTGATTTCTTTGTTAAGAGCCTCTTGAATTGGTGGTTCTATGAGCCCTTCTTTTATGCACTTTTCTGCTTCACTTGAGTGTGAATTCTCTTGGTTGACTTCCTCCCATTCTTGCTCCTCCACTCCTTCCCTTGTACTCAACATTTGACTTAATAGCTTTTTCATGGAGGAGGTTTACTGTTTTTCCCAAGATTTCTTCATTTTCTCTTCATATCTTTTAATCAGTGTTGAGCATCTTTGGTCTAGGGGAGTTTGAGGAGGTTGTGACTGTTCATGTTCTCTTGTCATCTCAAGGGCAGTTTCAGGTTCAAATGTTTCCACCACCTCTTCCTTCTTTGCAATTTCACTTGATACAGTGGCTTCTTCATCTTGCTCTTCCACTTTCTCCTTCACATATATCAATTGGTCTTTATTTTCCTTGCTTAGTGGTTTTGAGCCTTTCCATATGTTCTCCAATTTCTCATCCATCTTTTGAAAAAGGATTTCTCGTTCTTTCCAGGATTGTTATTGTTCCTCCATGAGTTGTTCTTGTCTTTTCAAAAATTCTCTGGATTTTTGGAGGGGATCCTCAGTTAGTTCAGGAGCCTCTTCATTTTGCTCTTCTACTTCCTCCCTTGCACTTAACATTTGGTTTACCAGCACTTCCATGTTTTTGAATGAATTCTCCTGCTCGTTCCAGGATATCTGTGCCTCCCTCTCATATTTTTCAAACATGGTCTCAAGCTTTGAGAGGCTTTAGTTCATAGAAGTTTTGGAAGAGATTTTGTGTCAAGGGATAGTTAAGTGATGAAGAATTTTCAAATGAAGAACTAGGAGCTGAGGTTGGATAGTTTTGCAGAAGTGAATTGAAGGCACATTCAAGTGAATATGGCTTTTGATAAGTGGAATATGGGCTCTCAAATGTTTTCTGGTTTTGCTCCTCCCAGGCATAACTTGAAGAATTGTTGAAATCATCATTGTATGGACAAGCTTGTGGTCCTTGGGAGGAATCTTGCATGAATTTGTTGAAAGCATAATCAAGAGATGATGTCTCTTGATGAATAGCATTTGGAGAATTAAAATTCCCTTCCCAGCCATAGTTTGTGTTAGTGTTATAACAGCATGGTTCACTTTGTGGCTCTGGAAGGAAATTAATTTCTCTTAATTGTTCACACTTTTGTTGATATGCACAGAGGCCATGAGGATAATGATATAAGTCATTTTGTGGTCCTGGATTATATCTCATGTGAATTGCTTCATCATCTATCATTTCTTGGTGATACTGCCATCCACCATTAGAATAGCAACTTGCATCATTTTGTGGTAGGGAAAATATCCCATATGATTCTCTTGCTAATCTTGGAGTTCTGAAGCAAATCTCCATGGAATGGAGTGTTCATAATTTGTATCTTCTTGGTGATATTCCCAACCATCGTTAGAATAATGACTTGAATCATATTGTGATGGTGGGCAATATCCCATGAAATTTATTTCATTAAAAGATGAGGTTAACTCCATTTGAATTTTGTGAAACACAACACCATTGAAAATTGAAGTTCATGTCTCAGAGAAGAACTTCTTAGTGAAGGAAAAACAAAAACACCTTGGTTTCAACTTAGAACAGAGAACAAAAACAAAAAAAAGCTTGATCTAGACTTCTCACCCACTTAATGATTGTTGATCTAATCAATTCCCGACAACGGCGCCAAAAACTTGATGGTGTTTTTGTGGAAAAACGAATTTCCAAACACCCAAAACTCACCGGCAAGTGTACCTGGTAGCATCAAGTAATAATAACTCACGGGAGTGAGGTCGATCCCACAGGGATTGATGGATCAAGCAACTTTAGTGGGTGATTAGTTTAGTCAAGCTAACATTGAGTGAATTGTGTGAAGAGTGACCGACAGAGAGTAAATTGCAAGAATTAAAAGTGCAGAAGCTAAATTGGACAGGAACTTAAATGGGCGGAAGCTTAAATGACAAGAAATGTAAATTGCAGTGAATGTAAAGGGGGGTGGGTGCTGGAAATTAAAGAAAGCAGTAAATTAGAACTCAGATCAATTGCAGAAAATTAAACTTGCAGGAAAAATAAATTGGAGGCAGTGCAACAGAAAGTAAAAATTGCAGAGATGAAATTGTAGCAGAAAAGTAAATCAGAAAGAAAGCTCAATTCAATTATAAAATCTAAAAAGACAAGTGAAGATCTCAGGAGTTCAATGAGACTAGAAAACAAGTCTAGATCTCAATTCCTTCCTTTACCCAACAGAGAACAAATTGCAGATGAAAGAAAGATGAAGGCAGTAAATGAAAGCTCAAATTTAATTCTCAATTCACTAAGATTATGCAGAAGAACAAAGAGATTTCAAACCAAGTGAAACAGAATTCCTTCAATTCTTGATCCAAAATTTAAAACGGAAAAGAAAACTAAAGAGAGAGATCTCTATCCTACTCCTAATGCTCCCTAGTGGAGCCAACCTCCTTAGAGAAATGGAACTAATGCCTTTATATAGGCTTTTACAAAATGAAAAGTGAAAACAATATTTACAAAATAAAATTTCTAATCTAGCTTCTCTGTGTGCCTTTGAGTCATGTGGACTTTGCTTACTTTGGATTTGGGTTGAAGATGGCCCTGATTGATCACTCTTGGTCTTGAGGAGAAATCTGCGTGCAAATTGGATTGTTGGTGCTTCACGTTTGAGTCAACGTTTGAGGCAAACATTGACTCAAACGTCTTCGTGAAGGCATTATGCAGAACGGCCATTTTGCTGTCACTCACGTTTGGGTTCACGTTTGAGGTCAAACATGAGCTCAAACGTGATCTCCTCCAAGGCATTCTTTGGCCAACGTTTGACCTCACATTTGAGGTAAACGTTGGCGCAAACATTAGCTCCTCCTCCAGGGTATTCCTCTATGATGAGCGGATAATTTATACGCTTTTTGGCATTGTTTTTAGTATGTTTCTAGTAGGATTTAGTTAGTTTTTAGTATATTTTTATTAGTTTTTAGTTAAAATTCACTTTTCTGGACTTTACTATGAGTTTGTGTGTTTTTCTGTGATTTCAGGTATTTTCTGGCTGAAATTGAGGGACCTGAGCAAAAATCTGATTCAGAGACTAAAAGGACTGTAGATGCTGTTGGATTCTGATCTCCCTGCACTCAAAGTAGATTTTCTGGAGCTACAAAAGCCCAATTGGCGCGCTCTCAACGGCGTTGGAAAGTAGACATCTTGGGCTTTCCAGCAATATATGATAGTCTATACTTTGCCCAAGATTTGATGGCCCAAACCGGCGTTCAAATTTACCTTCAGAATTCCCAGCGTTAAACGCCGAAACTGGCACCAAAGTGGGAGTTAAACGCCCAAACTGGCACAAAAGCTGGCGTTTAACTCCAAGAAGAGTCTCTACACGAAAATGCTTCAATGCTCAGCCCAAACACACACCAAGTGGGCCCGAAAGTGGATTTTTATGTCATTTACTCATCTTTGTAATTCTTAAGCTACTAGTTCTCTATAAATAGGACCTTTTACTATTGTATTTTCATCTTGGTTTTTCTGGTTCCCTCTTTGGGGCCGAAGCCAATGATCACTTTTGTTCTTATGTATTTTCAACGTGGGAGTTTCTACACACCACAGATTAAGGTGCGGAGCTCTGCTGTACCTCGAGTATTAATGCAATTACTATTGTTCTTCTATTCAATTCAGCCTTGTTCTTATTCCAAGATATTCATTCGCACTCAAGAACTTGATGAATGTGATGATTATGTGACGCTCATCATCATTCTCACTTATGAACAAGTGACTGACAACCACTTCTGTTCTACAAGCAAACAAGGCTCTAATGTTTATCTCTGGGGTTCTTTAACCGGAATATTCGTGGTATAAGCTAGAATTGATGGCGGCATTCAAGAGAATCCAGAAGGTCTAAACCTTGTCTGTGGTATTCTGAGTAGGATTCAATGATTGAATGACTGTGACGAGCTTCAAACTCGCGATTGTGGGGCGTTAGTGACAGACGCAAAAGAATCACTGGATTCTATTCCGACATGATCGAGAATCGACAGCTGGATAGCCGTGCCGTGACAGGGTGCGTTGAACATTTTCACTGAGAGGATGGGAGGTAGCCACTGACAACGGTGAAACCCTTGCATACAGCTTGCCATGGAAAGGAGTAAGAAGGATTGGATGAAGACAGTAGGAAAGCAGAGAGACGGAAGGGACAAAGCATCTTCATACGCTTATCTGAAGCTCTCACCAATGAAATACATAAGTATCTCTATCTTTATCTTTATGTTTTATTCATATATCATCCATAACCATTTGAGTCTGCCTGACTAAGATTTACAAGGTGACCATAGCTTGCTTCATACCAACAATCTCCGTGGGATCGACCCTTATTCGCGTAAGGTTTATTACTTGGACGACCCAGTGCACTTGCTGGTTAGTTGTGCGAAGTTGTGTTTATGCCATGGTATTGAGCACCAAGTCTTTGGGGCCATTACTAGGGATTATTTGAGTTGTGAAAAGTAGTGATCACAATTTCGCATGTCAAGTTTTTGGCGCCGTTGCCGGGGATTGTTTTGAGTATGGACAACTGACGGTTCATCTTGTTGCTTAGATTAGGTATTTTTTTTTCAGAGTTCTTAAGAATGAGTTCTAGAGTTTCATGATGATTTGTTGAAGTCTGGCTGGCTGTGAAGCCATGTCTAATCTTATTGGACCGAGGTTTCAACTTATCATCACAAGAGCTTGTTGATTTCTATCAATCTGGCTATTGGAGCAATGATTTGCTGAGGCTTGGCTAGCCATTGGCCATGTCTAGTGTTTTGGACCGAAGCTTTCTTTGAAAGCTTGGCTGGCTGTGAAGCCATGTCTAATTCCTGGACCAAAGTCTTAGACTAGCATTGCAATGATTCCTGGGATTTTCATTAAGAATTTTGATACCTTTATTTTCGAAAAAACCAAAAAAATTACAAAATCATAAAAACCAAAAATATTTTATGTTTCTTGTTGAGTCTAGTGTCTCATTTTAAGTTTGGTGTCTTGCATGCTTTGTTTATTTGATCTTGGTTCTATTTTCAAAGTCAATAATACAGGGAACTGAAGATTCAGTACATGCAGCAGAGGAATTATACAGAAAAAGCTGGGCGTTCAAAACGCCCAATGAAGAAGGAAAGACTGGCGTTTAAACGCCAGCCAGGGTGCCTGGCTGGGCGTTTAACGCCCAAAAGGGTAGAGCTTTTGGCGTTAAACACCAAAATGTGCACCATTCTGGGCGTTTAACGCCAGGATGGCACAAGAGGGAAGATTCTATTTTTAATGCAAATTTTTTTCAAGTTTTCAAAGTTTTTCAAAATCAAATCTTTTTCAAATCATATCTTTTCAATCAAATCTTTTTCAAAATCAATTTCTTTCCATTTTCAAAGATACTTGCTAACAATTAATGATTTGATTGAACATTTCAAGTATGTTGCCTTTTCTGTTGAGAAAGGTTTAATGTTTGAATCATATCTTTTCTTGTTAGCCAAGTCATTAATTTTTAAAATCAAATCTTTTTAAATTGTTTTTCAAATCATATCTTTTCAATCACATCTTTTTAAAATCATAACTTTTAAATCACATCTTTTTCAAAAAAAAAAAGTTTTCAATCATATCTTCTTCAAAATCTTTTTCAAAATGATTTTAAAATCTTTTTAATTAATTTTCGAAAAAATCTCTTCCCCTCTTCGCACATCCTTCTATTTATGGAGTACCACTCCTCCTCAATGCACAATTCGAACCTTATCTCACTAAGTTCGAATTCTTCTACCTCTTCCTTCTATTTTTCTGTACCTCTGACACCTCAAGGAATCTCTATACTGTGACATAGAGGATTCCATACTTTCTTGTTTTCTTCTCTTTCATATGAGCAGGAACAAAGACAAAGGCATTCTTGTTGAAGCTGACCCTGAACCTGAAAGGACCTTGAAGCGAAAGCTAAGAGAAGCTAAGGCACAACTCTCCGAGGACCTAACAGAAATCTTCAGAGAAGAAGAAGACATGGCAGCCGAAAACAACAATAATGCCAACAATGCAAGGAAGGTGCTGGGTGACTTTACTGCACCTACTCCCGACTTCTATGGGAGAAGCATCTCTATCCCTGCCATTGGAGCAAACAACTTTGAGCTTAAGCCTCAATTAGTTTCTCTAATGCAACAGAATTGCAAGTTCCATGGACTTCCACTGGAAGATCCTCATCAGTTTTTAGCTGAATTCTTGCAAATCTGTGACACTGTCAAGACTAATGGGGTTGACCCTGAGGTCTACAGACTTATGCTATTCCCTTTTGCTGTAAGAGACAGAGCTAGAATATGGTTGGACTTACAACCTAAAGACAGCCTGAACTCTTGGGAAAAGCTAGTCAATGCCTTATTGGCAAAGTTCTTTCCACCTCAAAAATTGAGTAAGCTTAGAGTGGAAGTCCAAACCTTCAGACAGAAGGAAGGAGAATCCCTCTATGAAGCATGGGAAAGATACAAACAATTGATCAGAAAATGTCCCTCTGACATGCTTTCTGAATGGAGCATCATAGGTATTTTCTATGATGGTCTCTCTGAACTATCCAAGATGTCTTTGGATAGCTCTGCTGGAGGATCTCTTCATCTGAAGAAGACGCCTACAGAAGCTCATTGAAATGGTTGCAAATAACCAATTCATGTACACTTCTGAAAGGAATCCTGTGAACAATGGAACAAATCAAAAGAAAGGAGTTCTTGAGATTGATACTCTGAATGCCATATTGGCTCAGAACAAAATATTGACTCAGCAAGTCAATTTGATTTTTCAAAGTCTGTCTGGAATGCAAAATGCACCAGGCAGTACTAAGGATGCTTCATCTGAAGAAGAAGCTTATGATTCTGAGAACCCTTCAATGGAAGAGGTGAATTACATGGGAGAACCCTATGGAAACACCTATAATTCTTCATGGAAAAATCATCCAAATTTTTCATGGAAGGATCAACAGAGACCTCAACAAGGTTTCAACAACAACAATGGTGGAAGTAACAGGTTTAGCAATAGCAAGCCTTTTCCATCATCTTCTCAGCAACAGACAGAGAATTCTAAGCAGAACCACTCTGACTTAGCAACCATGGTCTTTGATCTAATCAAAACCACTCAAAGTTTCATGACTGAAACAAGGTCCTCCATTAGGAATTTGGAGGCACAAGTGGGACAGCTGAGCAAGAAAATTACTGAACTTCCTCCTAGTACTCTTCCAAGCAATACAGAAGAAAATTCAAAAGGGGAGCGCAAGGTCATCAACATGGCCGAATTTGGAGAGGAGGAAGAGGCAGTGAACGCCACTGAGGAAGACCTCAATGGGCGTCCACTGACCTCCAACGAGTTCCCTAATGAGGAACCATGGGAATCTGAGGCTCATACTGAGACCATAGAGATTCCAATGGATTTACTTCTGCCATTCATGAGCTCTGATGAGTATTCTTCCTCTGAAGAGGATGAATATGTCAATGAAGAGCAAGTTGCCAAATACCTTGGAGCAATCATGAAGCTAAATGACAAGTTATTTGGCAATGAGATTTGGGAGGACGAACCTCCTTTGCTCACCAAAGAACTGGATGACTTGTCTAGGCAGAGATTACCTCAAAAGAGACAGGATCCTGGAAAGTTTTCAATACCTTGTACCATAGGCACCATGACCTTTAAAAAGGCTCTGTGTGACTTAGGGTTAAGTGTAAACCTCATGCCTCTCTCTGTAATGGAGAAGCTAGGGATCTTTGAGGTGCAAGCTGCAAGAATCTCACTATAGATGGCAGACAACTCAAGAAAACAAGCTTATGGACTTGTAGAGGATGTTCTAGTAAAGATTGAAGACCATTACATCCCTGCTGATTTCATAGTCCTAGAGACTGGGAAGTGCATGGATGAATCCATCATCCTTGGCAGACCCTTCCTAGCCTCAGCGAAGGCTGTGATTGATGTTGATAGAGGTGAACTGATCATTCAAGTGAATGAAAAATCCTTTCTGTTTAAGGCTCAAGGATATCCCTCTGTCACCATGGAGAGGAAGCATGAAGAGCTTCTCTCAAATCAGAGTCAAACAGAGCCCCCACAGTCAAACTCCAAGTTTGGTGTTGGGAGGCCACAACCAAACTCTAAGTTTGGTGTTGAACCCCCACATTCAAACTCTAAGTTTGGTGTTGGGAGGTTCCAACATTGCTCTGAGCATCTGTGAGGCTCCATGAGAGCCCTTTATCAAGCTACTAACATTAAAGAAGCGCTAGTTGGGAGGCAACCCAATGTTATATTTTATCTATTTTCCTTTGTTATTTTATGTTTTCTTTAGGTTGATGATCATGAGAAGTCACAAAATCAATTGAAAAAGCAAAAACAGAATGAAAAACAGGAAGAAAAATAGCACACCCGGGAGGAGAACTTGCTGGCGTTTAAACGCTAGTGAGGCTAGCAGATGGGCGTTTAATGCCTAGTCTGGCACCATTCTGGGCGTTTAACGCCAGAAAGGGGCACCAGACTGGTGTTAAACGCCAGGAAAGGGCAAGAACTTGGCGTTAAACGCCAGAAATGGGCACCAGCCCGGCGTTTAACGCCAGAATTGGCATAAAGAGCAATTTTGCTTGCCACTTGGTGCAGGGATGACTTTTCCTTGACACCTCAGGATCTGTGGACCCCACAGGATCCCCACCACCCTCTCTCTTCTTCATCCATTCACCAATCACCTCAACCACTCATTCCCAAAAACCCCACCTACCTCACCATTCAAATTCAAACTACTTTCCCACCCAAACCCACCCATAATGGCCGAACCTTACCCCTCTCTTCACCCCTATATAAACCCATCTTCACTCCTTCATTTTCACACAACCTAAACACTACTTTCCCCCCTTTAGCCGAACCACATAGCCTTCTCTATCTCCTCTATTTCTTCTTCTTCTACTCTATTCTTTCTTCTTTTGCTTGAGGACGAGCAAACCTTTTAAGTTTGGTGCGGTAAAAGCATTGCTTTTTGTTTTTTCATAACCATTTATGGCATCCAAGGCCGGAGAAACCTCTAGAAAGAGGAAAGGGAAGGCAAAAGCTTCCACCTCCGAGTCATGGGAGATGGAGAAATTCATCTCAAGGGTGCATCAAGACCACTTCTATGAAGCTGTGGCCATGAAGAAGGTGATCCCTGAGATCCCTTTCAAACTCAAGAAGGGTCAACTTTGATCAAAGGTTGGACCAAGTCCTCACAGTTATTTGTGAAGAGGGCGCACAATGGAAGAGAGATTCAAGAGGGAAGCCAGTTCAACTGAGAAGGCATGACCTCAAGCCCATCACTAAGAAGAGGATGGAGCAAACAAGAGGAAATTCCTCATCATGAAATCCCTGAGATACCTCAAGGGATGCACTTTCCTCCACAAAACTATTGGGAGCAAATCAACACCTCCCTAGGAGAACTGAGTTCCAACTTTGGACAACTAAGGGTGGAGCACCAAGAACATTCCATCCTCCTTCATGAAATTAGAGAAGATCAAAGAATCATGAGAGAGGAGCAACAAAGACAAGGAAGAGATATTGAGGAGCTCAAGCACTCCATAAGATCTTCAAGAGGAAGAACAAGCCGCCATCACTGAGGTGGACCCGTTCTTTAATCTCCTTGTTCTTTATTCTTCTGTTTTTCGAAAATTTATGCTTATGTTTATCCATGTTTGTGTCCTGTGATCATTAGTGTCTTAGTGTCTATGCCTTAAAGTTATGAATGTCCTATGAATCCATCACCTCTCTTAAATAAACAATGTTCTTAATTGAAAAAGAGAAGAATTGCATGAATTTTGAATTTTATAACAGATTAATTATTTTGATGTGGTGGCAATGCTTTTGTTTTCTGAATGTATGCTTGAACAGTGCATATGTCTTTTGAATTTGTGGTTCATGAATGTTAAAATTGTTGGCTCTTGAAAGAATGATGAAAAAGGAGACATGTTACTGAGGATCTGAAAAATCATAAAAATGATTCTTGAAGCAAGAAAAAGCGGTGAAAGCGAAAAAAAAAAGAAAAAAAAGAAGAAAAAAAAGAACGAAAAAAAAAGGAGAAAGAGAAAAAGAAAAAAAAGAAAGAAATAAAGTTGTGATCCAAGGCAAAAAGAGTGTGCTTAAGAACCCTGGACACCTCTAATTGGGGACTCTAGCAAAGCTAAGTCACAATCTGAAAAGGTTCACCCAATTATGTGTCTGTGGCATGTATGTATCCGGTGGTAATACTGGAAGACAGAGTGCTTTGGGCCACGGCCAAGACTCAATAAGTAGCTGTGTTCAAGAATTATCATACTTAACTAGGAGAATCAATGACACTATCTGGATTCTGAGTTCCTAAAGAAGACAATCATTCTGAATTTCAAAGGATAGAGTGAGATGCCAAAACTATTCAGAGGCAAAAAGCTAAAAGCCCCGCTCATCTAATTAATACTGATCTTCATAGATGTTTTTGGAGTTTATTGCATATTCTCTTCTTTTTATCTTATTTGATTTTCAGTTGCTTGGGGACAAGCAACAATTTAAGTTTGGTGTTGTGATGAGCGGATAATTTATACGCTTTTTGGCATTGTTTTTAGTATGTTTCTAGTAGGATTTAGTTAGTTTTTAGTATATTTTTATTAGTTTTTAGTTAAAATTCACTTTTCCGGACTTTACTATGAGTTTGTGTGTTTTTTTGTGCTTTCAGGTATTTTCTGGCTGAAATTGAGGGACCTGAGCAAAAATCTGATTCAGAGACTAAAAGGACTGCAGATGCTGTTGGATTCTGACCTCCCTGCACTTGAAGTAGATTTTCTGGAGCTACAGAAGTCCAATTGGCGCGCTCTCAATGGCGTTGGAAAGTAGACATCCTGGGCTTTCCAGCAATATATGATAGTCCATACTTTGCCCAAGATTTGATGGCCCAAACCGGCGTTCAAAGTCACCTTCAGAATTCCCAGCGTTAAACGCCGGAACTGGCACCAAAGTGGGAGTTAAACGCCCAAGCTGGCACAAAAGCTGGCGTTTAACTCCAAGAAGAGTCTCTACACGAAAATGCTTCAATGCTCAGCCCAAACACACACCAAGTGGGCCCGAAAGTGGATTTTTATGTCATTTACTCATCTTTGTAATTCTTAAGCTACTAGTTCTCTATAAATAGGACCTTTTACTATTGTATTTTCATCTTGGTTTTTCTGGTTCCCTCTCTGGGGCCGAAGCCAATGATCACTTTTGTTCTTATGTATTTTCAACGGTGGAGTTTCTACACACCACAGATTATGGTGTGGAGCTCTGCTGTACCTCGAGTATTAATGCAATTACTATTGTTCTTCTATTCAATTCAGCTTGTTCTTATTCCAAGATATTCATTCGCACTCAAGAACTTGATGAATGTGATGATTATGTGATGCTCATCATCATTCTCACTTATGAACAAGTGACTGACAACCACTTCTATTCTACAAGCAAACAAGGCTCTAATATTTATCTCTTGGGTTCTTTAACCGGAATCTTCGTGGTATAAGCTAGAATTGATGGCGGCAATCAAGAGAATCCGGAAGGTCTAAACCTTGTTTGTGGTATTCTGAGTAGGATTCAATGATTGAATGACTGTGACGAGCTTCAAACTCGCGATTGTGGGGCGTTAGTGACAGACGCAAAAGAATCACTGGATTCTATTCCGACATGATCGAGAACCGACAGCTGGATAGCCGTGCCGTGACAGGGTGCGTTGAACATTTCCACTGAGAGGATGGGAGGTAGCCACTGACAACGGTGAAACCCTTGCATACAGCTTGCCATGGAAAGGAGTAAAAAGGATTGGATGAAGACAGTAGGAAAGCAGAGAGACGAAAGGGACAAAGCATCTTCATACGCTTATCTGAAGCTCTCACCAATGAAATACATAAGTATCTCTATCTTTATCTTTATGTTTTATTCATATATCATCCATAACCATTTGAGTCTGCCTGACTTAGATTTACAAGGTGACCATAGCTTGCTTCATACCAACAATCTCCGTGGGATCGACCCTTATTCGCGTAAGGTTTATTACTTGGACGACCCAGTGCACTTGCTGGTTAGTTGTGCGAAGTTGTGTTTATGCCATGGTATTGAGCACCAAGTCTTTGGGGCCATTACTAGGGATTATTTGAGTTGTAAAAAGTAGTGATCATAATTTCGTGCACCACTCTACCAATGTTTGATCTCACGTTTGAGGCAAACATTGCGCAAACGTTGGCCTTTCCCCTGAGTCTGGTTACCACTCACGTTTGACCTCACGTTTAAGGCAAATGTGAGCGGAAACGTTGGGTTAATTTACTAAGTAAATTTCATGCATGCTTCCATTGGTGTAGTTGATTAGTAATGCCAATTAATTCATTTAACACCTTGGTTCATCCATTGGCATTACTAATGAATTGTTTCCTGCATGCATGCTTATATTTACTTAATAATGCATTAACGTTGCATTCATTCAATTCTTTCTCAATTAAGTGCATGCATGCTTTATTAATGCCTTGAACTAATATTACTTGCATGCATTCACTCAATTGATGAACGTTAGTGTTCACTTGTGCAACGCCATGGTCTATTGGATTATATGCATGCATAAGGCATTAATGCATGCCATGGCTTCATGGTCATGGGCTACGCTTTTAAAAGCATGGCCTAGAGCTCCAAAGTGTGCTCAATCTTCAAAATGTGCCCAAAATTCCTCTTTTCTTCTTTTTAGCTTATTTTGTGCTATTTTGCTTCTTTTTCCACTTATTTCCTACAAAATTTATAAAATCAAAAGGTCAAGAAAATATACTATTTAAGCACAAAAGAATGCAATATTTATGCACTAATCATCAATTTCTTGTATGAAAAAGCATAGAAAAACATGACATGGTGACATGTCATCATATATTTTTATTTTTTTTAATTTAATGGTGAAAGAGAGAAACAAGTAAAAGACATTGTTCTGAGGGTTACCTGAAACTGTAGGTCGATCTCGGATGAGATCTTCTGTGCTGGTCGGATCTGATGTGTTCGGCTGCTAAATAGCGTCCGGAACTGGTGCGTCCGACTTGTGAAACTGAGAGTGCTGCTGATCCTTTACCACCGAAGGGTGGGGGGTACCTGCAAGGGACTCCGATGCTTAAGTTAGCAAGGGTATTAAGCAGGTATTGAGTAGAATCAGAGTATGAGTTATACCTGGGTTCTCCAGTGTATTTATAATGGTGAGATGTGACCTTTTGGATAAGATAAGTTAGTTATCTTTATCTTATCTTTTATCTTTGAGTTGAGGTCAGCGTATCTTCAACGGAACCGCCTTTATCTCTATAGGCTTGGGCTGCCTTAGGATTTGAGTCGCGTTCCTCTATTTGTGCCCTTTATTGGGCTTTGCTGTTGATTTGGTCGAGCTCTTTGAATAGAGGTCGGATAGTCTGACCTGAAGAGGTCGGTCGCCTTGTCGCTAAACATCCCGGGTCGGTCAGCTCGACCCAGGGTATGAACAGTGCCCCTGTTTGAGCTCGGTTTACTTTGTTTGAGGTCGAGTCTTTTGACGTCTGATGAGCGGATAATTTATACACTTTTTGGCATTATTTTTAGTATGTTTTTAGTATGTTTTAGTTAGTTTTTATTATATTTTTATTAGTTTTTAGTTAAAATTCACTTTTCTGGACTTTACTATGAGTTTGTGTGTTTTTCTGTGATTTCAGGTATTTTCTGGCTGAAATTGAGGGACCTGAGCAAAAATCTGATTCAAAGGCTGAAAAGGACTACAGATGCTGTTGGATTCTGACCTCCCTGCACTCAAAGTGGATTTTCTGGAGCTACAGAAGCCCAATTGGCGTGCTCTTAATGGCGTTGGAAAGTAGACATCCTGGGATTTCCAGCAATGTATAATAGTCCATACTTTGCCCGAGATTTGATGGCCCAAACCGGTGTTCCAAATCAGCTCAAGAATGCCCGGCGTTAAACGCCGGAACTGGCACAAGAATGGGAGTTAAACGCCCAAACTGGCATAGAAGCTGGCGTTTAACTCCAAGAAAAGTCTCTACACATGAAAGCTTCAATGCTCAGCCCAAGCACACACCAAGTGGGCCCGGAAGTGGATTTTTATGTCATTTACTCATTTCTGTAAATTCTAGGTTACTAGTTCTCTACAAATAGGACCTTTTGCTATTGTATTTTTATCTTTAGATCATTTTAGATCTTTTGATCATCTTTGGACGTCTAGTTTTTAGATCATGGGGGCTGGCCTCTCGGCCATGCCTAGACCTTGTTCTTATGTATTTTCAACGGTGGAGTTTCTACACACCATAGATTAAGGTGTGGAGCTCTGCTGTACCTCGAGTATTAATGCAATTACTATTGTTCCTCTCTTCAATTCAGCTTGTTCTTGTTCTAAGATATCACTTGTTCCTCACCTATGAACGTGTGCCTGACAACCACCTCCATTCTACCTTAGATTGAGTGGATATCTCTTGGATCCCTTAATCGAAATCTTTGTGGTATAAGCTAGAATTGATGGCGGCATTCAAGAGAATCCGGAAGGTCTAAACCTTGTCTGTGGTATTCTGAGTAGGATTCAATGATTGAATGACTGTGACGAGCTTCAAACTCCTGAAGGCTGGGCGTTAGTGACAGATGCAAAAGAATCAATGGATTCTATTCCAACCTGATTGAGAACCGACAGATGATTAGCCATGCTGTGACAGAGCATTTGGACCATTTTTACTGAGAGGATAGGACTGTAGCCACTGACAACGGTGATGCCCAACATTCAGCCTGCCATGGAAAGGAGTAAGAAGGATTGGATGAAGGCAGTAGGAAAGCAGAGAGACGGAAGGGACAAAGCATCTCCATACGCTTATCTGAAATTCTCACCAATGAATTACATAAGTATCTCTATCCTTGTTTTATGTTTCATTCATAAATCATCCATAACCATTTGAATCCACCTGACTAAGATTTACAAGGTGACCATAGCTTGCTTTATACCAACAATCTCCGTGGGATCGACCCTTACTCGCGTAAGGTTTATTACTTGGACGACCCAGTGCACTTGCTGGTTAGTTGTGCGAAGTTGTGATAAAGAGTTGAGATTGCAATTGAGCGTACCATGTTGATGGCACCATTGATGATCACAATTTCGTGCACCAAGTTTTTGGCGCCGTTGCCGGGGATTGTTGAGTTTGGACAACTGACGGTTCATCTTGTTGCTTAGATTAGGTATTTTTCTTCAGAGTTCTTAAGAATGAATTCTAGTGTTTCAAGGTGATGTTCTTATCATCACCAAAGCTGATTGATTCTCATCAATTTAGCTCTTGAATGCAATGTCCTGCTGAAGCTTGGCTAGCCATGTCTAATTTCTTTAGACTGAAGCTTTAGACTAACATTGCATGATTCCTGGAATTCTCATTAAGAATTTTGATATCTTTATTTTCTTTTCCACTTAATTTTTGAAAAATCCAAAAAAATTACAAAATCATAAAAACCAAAAATATTGTATGCCTCTTGTTGAGTCTAGTGTCTAATGTTAAGTTTGGTGTCAATTGCATGTTTCTATTCTTCTTGCATTCATTCATGTGTCTTAAGTGATCTTCAAGATGTTCTTGATGATTTCCTTGCTCTGATCTTTAAATTCTCTTGTCTTGAGTGTTTTATTGTTTTTCATGTGCATTCTCAATTTGTTAGTGTCAATAGTATACAAACTTCTAAGTTTGGTGTCTTGCATGCATTGTTATTTGATTTTAGTTGCATTTTGATTATTCCTCATTATTAAAAATCCAAAAATATTTTTAATTTGTGTCTTCTCAAGTCAATAATACAGAGAATTGAAGATTCAGAACATATAGCAGAGGAATTACACAGAAAAAGCTGGGCGTTCAAAACGCCCAGTGAGGAAGGCAAACTGGCGTTTAAACGCCAGCCAGGGTGCCTAGTTGGGCATTTAACGCCCAAAAGGGTAGCAATTTGGGCGTTAAACGCCAGAATGGATACCATTCTGGGCGTTTAACGCCAGGATAGCACAAGAGGGAAGATTCTATTTTCAATTCAAATTTTTTTCAAGTTTTCAAAATTTTTCAAAATCAAATCTTTTTCAAATCATATCTTTTCAATCATATGTTTTCAAAATCAATTTCTTTCCTTTTTCAAAAATACTTGCTATCAATTAATGATTTGATTCAACATTTCAAGTATGTTGCCTTTTCTGTTGAGAAAGGTTTAATGTTTGAATCATATCTTTTCTTGTTAGCCAAGTCATTAATTTTTAAAATCAAATCTTTTTAAATTGTTTTTCAAATCATATCTTCTCAATCATATCTTTTTAAAACTATATCTTTTCAATCATATATTTTTCTCAAATTTTTTTTCAAAATAGTTTTCAACCATATCTTTTTTATTTCTAATTTCAAAATCTTTTTCAAAACTCACTTGATTTCTTTTCCACTCTTGGTTTTCGAAAATCAATTAGTGTTTTTCAAAATGTTTTTAAAATGTTTTTAATTTATTTTCGAAAATTTCTTCCCCTCTTCTCACATCCTTCTGTTTATGGACTAACACTCCTCCTTAATGCACAATTCGAACTCCATCTTTCTTGATAAGTTCGAATTCTTCTACTTCTTCCTTCTATTTTTCTTTTCCTCTGATACCTCAAGGAATCTCTATACTGTGACATAGAGGATTCCATATTCTCTTGTTCTTTTCTCTTTCATATGAGCAGGAGCAAAGACAAAAGCATTCTTGTTGAGGCTGATCCTGAACCTAAAAGGACCTTGAAGCGAAAGCTAAGAGAAGCTAAGGCACAACTCTCTATAGAGGATCTAACAGAAATCTTCAAAGGATAAGACATGGTAGCCGAAAACAACAACAATGCCAATAATGCAAGGAAGGTGCTGGGTGACTTTACTGCACCTATTCCCGACTTCTATGGGAGAAGCATCTCTATCCCTGCCATTGGAGCAAACAACTTTGAGCTTAAGCCTCAATTAGTTTCTCTAATGCAACAGAATTACAAGTTCCATGGACTTCCATTGGAAGATCCTCATTAGTTTTTAGCTGAAATCTTGCAAATCTGTGACACTGTCAAGACTAATGGGGTTGACCCTGAAGTCTACAGACTTATGCTATTCCCTTTTGCTGTAAGAGACAGAGCTAGGATATGGTTAGACTTACAACCTAAAGAAAGCCTGAACTCTTGGGAAAAGCTAGTCAATGCCTTCTTGGCAAAGTTCTTTCCACCTCAAAAATTGAGTAAGCTTAGAGTGGAAGTCCAGACCTTCAGACAAAAGGAAGGTGAATCCCTCTATGAAGCTTGGGAAAGATACAAACAATTGATCAGAAAGTGTCCTTCTGACATGCTTTCTGAATGGAGCATCATAGGTATCTTCTATGATGGTCTGTCTGAACTGTCCAAGATGTCATTGGACAGCTCTGCTGGAGGATCTCTTCATCTGAGGAAGACGCCTACAGAGGCTCAAGAGCTCATTGAAATGGTTGCAAATAACCAATTCATGTACACTTTTGAAAGGAATCCTGTGAACAATGGGACGAATCAGAAGAAAGGAGTTCTTGAGATTGATACTCTGAATGCCATATTGGCTCAGAACAAAATATTGACTTAGCAAGTCAATTTGATTTCTCAAAGTCTGTCTGGAATGCAAGTTGCACCAGGCAGTACTAAGGACGCTTCATCTGAAGAAGAAGCTTATGATCCTGAGAACCCTTCAATGGAAGAGGTAAATTACATGGGAGAACCCTATGGAAACACCTATAATTCTTCATGGAGAAATCATCCAAATCTCTCATGGAAGGATCAACAGAGACCTCAACAAGGTTTCAACAACAATAATGGTGGAAGAAACAGGCTTAGCAATGGCAAGCCTTTTCCATCATCTTCTCAGCAACAGACAGAGAATTCTAAGCAGAGCCACTCTGACTTAGCAACCATGGTCTCTGATCTAATCAAAACCACTCAAAGTTTCATGACTGAAACAAGGCCCTCCATTAGAAATTTGGAGGCACAAGTGGGACAGCTGAGCAAGAAAGTTACTGAACTCCCTCCTAGTACTCTTCCAAGCAATACAGAAGAGAATCCAAAAGGAGAGTGTAAGGCCATCAACATGGCCGAACTTGGAGAGGAGGAAGAGGCAGTGAACGCCACTGAGGAAGACCTCAATGGACGTCCACTGGCCTCCAATGAGTTCCCTAATGAGGAACCATGGGAATCTGAGGCTCACACTGAGACCATAGAGATTCCATTGGATTTACTTCTGCCATTCATGAGCTCTGATGAGTATTCTTCCTCTGAAGAGGATGAATATGTCACTGAAGAGCAAGTTGCTAAGTACCTTGGAGCAATTATGAAGCTAAATGAAAAGTTATTTGGTAATGCGACTTGGGAGAACGAACCTCCTTTGCTCACCAAAGAACTGGATGACTTATCTAGGCAGAAATTACCTCAAAAGAGACAAGATCCTGGGAAGTTTTCAATACCTTGTACCATATGCACCATGACCTTTAAGAAGGCTCTGTGTGACCTAGGGTCAAGCATAAACCTCATGCCTCTCTCTGTAATGGAGAAGCTAGGGATCTTTGAGGTGTAAGCTGCAAGAATCTCACTAGAGATGGCAGACAATTCAAGAAAACAAGCTTATGGACTTGTAGAGGATGTTCTGGTAAAGATTAAAGACCATTACATCCCTGCTGATTTCATAGTCCTAGAGACTGGGAAGTGCATGAATGAATCCATCATCCTTGGCAGACCCTTCCTAGCCACAGCAAAGGCTGTGATTGATGTGGGCAGAGGAGAATTGATCATTCAAGTGAATGAAGAATCCTTTGTGTTTAAGGCTCAAGGATATCCATCTGTCACCATGGAGAGGAAGCATGAAGAGCTTCTCTCAAAACAGAGCCAAACAGAGCCCCCACAGTCAAACTCTAAGTTTGGTGTTGGGAGGCCACAACCAAATTCTATGTTTGGTGTTGAACCCCCACATTCAAACTCTAAGTTTAGTGTTGGGAGGTTCCAACATTGCTCTGAGTATCTGTGAGGCTCCATGAGAACCCATTGTCAAGCTACTGACAATAAAGAAGCGTTTGTTGGGAGGCAACCCAATGTTATATTTATCTATTTTCCCTTGTTATTTTATGTTTTCTGTAGGTTGATGATCATGGGAAGTCAAAAAATCAATTGAAAAAGTAAAAACAGAATGAAAAACAGAAAGAAAAATAGCACACCCTGGAGAAAAATCTTGCTGGCGTTTAAACGCCAGTAAGGGCAGTAAATGGGCGTTTAACGCCCAGTCTGGCACCATTCTGGGCGTTTAACGCCAGAAAGGGGCACCAGACTGGCGTTAAACGCCAGGAAAGGGCAAAAAGTTGGAGTTAAACGCCAAAAATGGGCACCAGCCTGGCGTTTAACGCCAGAATTGGCACGAAGAGTATTTTTGCTCGCCACTTGGTGCAGGGATGAATTTTCCTTGACACCTCAGGATCTGTGGACCCCACAGGATCCCCACCTACCCCACCACCCTCTCTCTTCTTCTTCACCCATTCACCAATCACCTCAACCACTCTTCCCCAAAAACCCCTCACCTATTAAATCCCATCTTTCTCTTCACCACTCACATCCATCCTTCATAAAACCCCACCTACCTCACCATTCAAATTGAAACCACTTTCCCTCCCAAACCCACCCATTCATAACCGAACCCTACCCCTCTCTCCACCCCTATATAAACCCATCTTCACTCCTTCATTTTCACACAACCTAAACACTACTTCTTCCCCTTTGGCCGAACCACAAGCCATCTCCATCTCCTCTATTTCTTCTTCTTCTACTCTCTTCTTTCTTCTTTTGCTCGAGGACGAGCAAACCTTTTAAGTTTGGTGTGGTAAAAGCATTGCTTTTTGTTTTTTCATAACTATTTATGGCATCCAAGGCCGGAGAAACCTCTAGAAAGAGGAAAAGGAAGGCAAAAGCTTCCACCTCCGAGTCATGGGAGATGGAGAGATTCATCTCAAGGGTGCATCAAGACCACTTCTATAAAGTTGTGGCCATGAAGAAGGTGATCCCCGAGGTCCCCTTTCAACTTTAATCAAAGGTTGGACCAAGTCCTCATGGATATCTGTGTGGAAGAAGCTCAATGCAAACAGGAGATCCCACTCATCATGAAATCCCTGAGATACCTCACGGGATGCACTTTCCTCCACAAAACTATTGGAAGCAAATCAACACCTCCCTAGGAGAATTGAGTTCCAACATGGGACAACTAAGGGTGGAGCACCAAGAACATCCCATCCTCCTCCATGAAATTAGAGAAGATCAAAGAATCATGAGAGAGGAGCAACAAAGGCAAGGAAGAGACATTGAGGAGCTCAAGCACTCCATAAGATCTTCAAAAGGAAGAACAAGCCGCCATCACTAAGGTGGACCCGTTCTTTAATCTCCTTGTTCTTTATTCTTCTGTTTTTCGAATTTTTATGCTTATGTTTATCTATGTTTGTGTCTTATGATCATTAGTGTCTTAGTGTCTATGCCTTAAAGTTATGAATGTCCTATGAATCCATCACCTTTCTTGAATGAAAAATGTTCTTAATTGAAAAAGAGAAGAATTGCATGAATTTTGAATTTTATAACAGATTAATTATTTTGATGTGGTGGCAATACTTTTGCTTTCTGAATGTATGCTTAAACAGTGCATATGTCTTTTGAATTTGTTGTTCATGAATGGTTGGCTCTTGAAAGAATAATGAAAAAGGAGACATGTTACTGAGGATCTGAAAAATCATAAAAATGATTCTTGAAGCAAGAAAAAGCAGTGAATATTCAAAAAAAAAGAGAAAAACAAAAAAAAGAAAGAGAAAAAGAAAAAGAAAGAAATAAAGTTGTGATCCAAGGCAAAAAGAGTGTACTTAAGAACCCTGGACACCTCTAATTAGGGACTCTAGCAAAGCTGAGTCACAATCTGAAAAGGTTCACCCAATTATGTGTCTGTGGCATGTATGTATCCGGTGGTAATACTGGAAGACAGAGTGCTTTGGGCCACAGCCAAGACTCATAAAGTAGCTGTGTTCAAGAATCATCATACTTAACTAGGAGAATCAATAACACTATCTGGATTCTGAGTTGCTATAGAAGCCAATCATTCTGAATTTCAAAGGATAGAGTGAGATTCCAAAACTGTTCAGAGGCAAAAAGCTAAAAGCCCCACTCATTTAATTAAGACTGATCTTCATAGATGTTTTTGGAATTCATTGCATATTCTCTTCTCTTTATCTTATTTGATTTTCAGTTGCTTGGGGACAAGAAACAATTTATGTTTGGTGTTGTGATGAGCGGATAATTTATACGCTTTTTGGCATTATTTTTAGTATGTTTTTAGTATATTTTAGTTAGTTTTTATTATATTTTTATTAGTTTTTAGTTAAAATTCACTTTTCTGGACTTTAATATGAGTTTGTGTGTTTTTCTGTGATTTCAGTTATTTTCTGGCTGAAATTGAGGGACCTGAGCAAAAAATATGATTCAGATGCTGAAAAGGACTGCAGATGCTGTTGGATTCTGACCTCCCTGCACTCGAAGTGGATTTTCTGGAGCTACAGAAGCCCAATTGGCGCGCTCTCAACGGCGTTGGAAAATAGACATCCTGGGCTTTCCAGCAATGTAATAGTCCATACTTTGCCCGAGATTTGATGGCCCAAACCGGCGTTCCATATCAGCTCAAGAATGCCCGGCGTTAAACGTCGGAACTGGCACAAGAATGGGAGTTAAACGCCCAAACTGGTATAGAAGCTGGCGTTTAACTCAAGGAAAAGTCTCTACACATGAAAGCTTCAATGCTCAGCCCAAGCACACACCAAGTGGGCCCGGAAGTGGATTTTTATGTCATTTACTCATTTCTGTAAACCCTAGGCTACTAGTTCTCTACAAATAGGACCTTTTGCTATTGTATTTTTATCTTTGGATCATTTTAGATCTTTTGATCATCTTTGGACGTCTAGTTCTTAGATCATGGGGGCTGGCCTCTCGGCCATGCCTAGACCTTGTTCTTATGTATTTTCAACGGTGGAGTTTCTACACACTATAGATTAAGGTGTGGAGCTCTGTTGTACCTCGAGTATTAATGCAATTACTATTATTCTTCTATTCAATTCAGCTTGTTCTTGTTCTAAGGTATCACTTGTTCCTCAACTTGATGAATGTGATGATCCGTGACACTCATCATTATTCTCACCTATGAACGTGTGCCTGACAACCACCTCCATTCTACCTTAGATTGAGTGGATATCTCTTGGATCCCTTAATCGGAATCTTCGTGGTATAAGCTAGAATTGATGGCGGCATTCAAGAGAATCGGGAAGGTCTAAACCTTGTCTGTGGTATTCTGAGTAGGATTCAATGATTGAATGACTGTGACGAGCTTCAAACTCCTGAAGGCTGGGCGTTAGTGACAGACGCAAAAGAATCAATGGATTCTATTCCAACCTGATTGAGAACCGACAGATGATTAGCCATGCTGTGACAGAGCATTTGGACCATTTTTTCTGAGAGGACGGGACTGTAGCCACTGACAACGGTGATGCCCAACATACAGCTTGCGATGGAAAGGAGTAAGAAGGATTGGATGAAGGCAGTAGGAAAGCAGAGAGACGGAAGGGACAAAGCATCTCCATACGCTTATCTGAAATTCTCACCAATGAATTACATAAGTATCTCTATCCTTGTTTTATGTTTCATTCATAAATCATCCATAACCATTTGAATCCGCCTGACTGAGATTTACAAGGTGACCATAGCTTGCTTCATACCAACAATCTCCGTGGGATCGACCCTTACTCGCGTAAAGTTTATTACTTGGACGACCCAGTGCACTTGCTGGTTAGTTGTGTGAAGTTGTGATAAAGAGTTGAGATTGCAATTGAACGTACCATGTTGATGGCGCCATTGATGATCACAATTTCATGCACCAACGTCGGTCCTTCTTTTAGTGAAACCGAGTTCAAGCATTTTGTCGATTTTTTCTTTTGTAGATTTTTGAATGTAGAAGGTTTTCCTCAAAAAGCGTGCGCTTTTATACCAGCGCTTTGTTCTTGGGAACGTGGGGTGTTTAATACCTTTATTAATTGGTATTAATTACCCCGTTTTTTCTCTTGGCTTTTATTTTGAATTTCTCAATCAAAAAATGGTTTCTCTTCTTTGCTCTTTTTCGTAACTTCTCCCTTTACTCTCTCGTTTTCTGTTTCTTACCCAGAGTTTGTAGTTTCTTCTTTGTGACGTCTGTTCTGCTACTGCGCTTTTGGAAGAGGGCTGATTCCACATTTTCTCCTTCTGTCTTTGCATTCTTCCGCTTCGGGGGGGGGGGTGGCTTTGTTGCTTCTGCTCTTCAGCTTTTCTTCGAGGTTTTCTTCTATTCTCCAGGTTAGTCCCATTTCGTGTTTCCTCGTTTATTTTTGACTTTGCGATGGAGTTTTCCTTTTGATCTTCCTTTTGGAGAAAGTTTGGATCTTTCTGTTTTTATCATGCTTGACTTGTTGCATGCTCTGGATTTTTCCCTTTTTTTTGGTGCGAATCTCTTCTTTGTTTGCTTGAATCTTTTTCTTTTGTATGTTGCCGCCGTTTCTGCCTGTGCTTTTGCTGATGATTTTTTTACTTGATTTCAAAAAAGTTTGTGCCTTTGCTGTTTTTCTTCTTGGTCCTTTTGGTGTTCTGATAAACTGTAGCAGTAGTGTTTTTCACTGATAAACTGTAGGTGCAATGCTTTTTCTGATAAATTGTAGAGGGGTGGTATTTTTGCATTTTTTGCTTCTTTTGTTTCTTTCGTGATTTTATTTTCTTTTTGATGAGTGCCGGGATGTAGGCTGTAGAAACAACTTGAAATCCTTGCCTGTTTACTGCCTCCAAGGGATGCCCCCAGACTTTCCTATCTAGAGTCTTGGGGTTTTCCCTTTATGTTTGTCGAGATGTTTTGCTCCTCGTCTGGGATGTTTTTAAGTAATCCATTCTTCTCTTCTTTTTCTAGGATTTAGTTGACCTTATGTCTTCCCGAAATAACGTTGTAGAGATGCCTTCCCAGGTTCCTCTGGGTATGGCCGATTGGGTGGACTCCATGGTTCTCATGTGTGTCTCGCTGGTTGATTCTGAGTTTGGTGCTCAGCTTAGGCAGTTTTATAGTGTCTGTAGTAAGTCTGGTGATGAGAAGAATTATGAACTTGTCCCTCCCTCTTCTGACGAGAGAGTCTGCTTTTCAACTCGGGTTGTTGATGGTCGCCCTTTCTTTTATGCTTATGATTTTTTCTTTGGTCAGCTGGGTATTACCCTTCCTTTTACTCAATTTGAAACCGACCTGTTATGGTCTTGTAATGTTGCCCCCACTCAACTTCACCCCAATTCCTGGGGTTTCATAAAAATTTTCCAATTATTGTGCAATGGTTTTAGTATTCCTGCTTCCCAATCTCTCTTTTTCTACTTGTTTGTCTTGACCAAGCCCGGAGTGGTGAAAAAGAAGGCAGCTTGGGTCTCCTTTCGTTTCACCCAGGAAAAGAAGGTTTTTTCCATGTTTGATGAGTCATTCCGCGATTTTAAAAACTACTTCTTCAAGGTCCGAGCTGTTGAAGGAACTCGGCCCTTTTTTCTGGATGAAAATGATGAGCCTGCCTTTCCCTTGGAATGGCAGAAAGATGTGAGGGTCTCCAGGTATTCTTGGGAAATGTTGGATGAGGCTGAGCGAGCCTTTGTTACTGTTTTGGAAGAACGCTGGGGTCAACCTCCCCATCTTGATACAAAGAAATTTCTAACCAATCCTTCTCTTCTTCAAACTGAACAGGGTATCTTGTGTTTCCTTTATTATCTGTTTATGTTGTTTGTAGCTGTCTTTCTGATTTGTCCGACTTGTAGCTTTTCCGTTTTATTTGCAGAGGTAATGAAGAATAACGAATCTATGAAAGCTTTTAAGAGGGCGCAGAAGGCGACTACTACCAGAAATATTGCTGCCAAGGCGGCTGGGGAGGGGTCCTCCCAAGTGCGCGAGAAGCCATCAGCGCCGAGTTCCCTCGGGGTGAGGAAGGTGATCCCAACACCTCGGGTCCGCTTGGTGGATCCTCACCCTACTTCTGCCGCTCCATCTGCTGCCCCTCCAAGTAAGAAGCAAAAGACGGCTGAGCCCTTCGACCTCAATGCCCCTGATTTCAATGCCATTGAGTTTGTAGATCAACAAATCGGGCCCTATGGTACCATCTCCATGGACGATGTGTCCATTCTCCATCATCTGGAGTTTATGGCCCGAAATCATGTAAGGATGGCATATATGTCGGCTGCTATATACCGGACTGCTCAAAATCTTCCTCTCCATGCTACCAAGGCATTTATGGAGGAGGCAAAGCAGGAGTTTGACCGGATAAAGGGGCTGAAGGAGGAGCTTGAATTAAAGGTGACCAAGTTGGAGAAGGATCTAGAGAATGAGAAGGCAAGTTCCCTTTCACTGGCGGCTTCTTTGACGTTGGCCGAGGACACAGCCTTGATGCATAAGGAGAGTAACGTTACGACTTATCGGGAGGTGATGCGCCTGAGGGAGGAGTTGAACGATGTCTGGGAAGATTATTCTGAGCTCCAAGGTCATCTCGTTGGCAGCGTGACTGCTGCTTATGAGAACTTGAAGGAGCAAGTTCGGGTCATTGCTCCTAAGGCCGATCTCACCCCTTTCAGCCTGGACAACGTTGTCAGGGATGGCAAGATTGTCCCTGATGACGATGGTGATGATGATGCTGATCCTCCTCCTGTGTCCTCTACCAAAGTGTCGACTTCTTCTGCTCCTCTGGTTGCACCTGATTCGGATTGCCAGGTTTTGAACCGGGAGGATGGAACTATAGATGCCGTGCCTATTTAGACTCGTCCTCCTTCTCCTTGTCCTGATGATGCCAAGAAGGTTCCTGATGCTTGCTGATCTCTTTCTAGATATTTATGTAGTTGGCCCGGCTTGTGGGCTTTTTTTAAAACTTTGTTTGTTTTGCTGACGGTTTTTAATTGCTTGTTTTAGCAACTTTATTTTGAAAAACAAAAAGTAGCTCGCTATCTTTAGCAGGTGTTGATGGCCGCCGAGGCTTTATAACTTTGTGGATTATATGAAGGTTTTTGTCTTGTTTTCTCTTCTGCTTTCTGAGAATGCTGGAACCTTGTAGCTCGACCTCCTTGGATTATTTCATTTTATTGCTTATATCTCGGTCTCCTTTAAGTTATTTTTTGTAGTCATCTTTCTTGGATCTTTGTCAGATCTCTTTCAAGGACTACTTGTATAACTTTTTAGTGGTAGGTGATGTGTGGAAAACGATCCAACACAAAACTCACCGGCAGGTGTACCGGGTCGCATCAAGTAATAAAACTCACGGGAGTGAGGTCAATCCCACAGGGATTGAAGGATTGAGCAATTTTAGTTCAGTGGTTGATTTAGTCAAGCGAATCAAGTATTGGTTGAGTGACTTTGTATCCAACAGTAAGTAAATAGCAGAAAATGTAAAGGGAGAGGGATGAATTGTAGAAATTAAAGAGAACTGAAAGTAAAGGTGCTAAATCTTAAAGAACAAGAAATTAAATGATTGAAACTTAAAGTGCAAGAAATGTAAATTGCAGTAACTTAAAGTGCAAGAAATCTAAATTACTTGAATGGAAAAAGGGATTTGAGGACTGGGAATTCAGAATTTAAGCAAGAGAAATTAACTTGCAGCAATTATCAAAGCAAGAGATGAATTGAAATTGTCTAGATCTCAAACAGAAATGGAAATTTGATTGTAGCAGTGGTTCAACAGAAGAACCAAAAAGAAAATTGGATCTCAGGACTCCAGAGACTAGATAGCAAAGTCTAGATCTCAATTGCCTTCCCAGATCCAAGTTCACAAAGCAATTAAAGAGAAATTGAAGATTGAAGCAGTAAAGGAAATTGAATTCAACTCAATTATTCAGTAGGAAAATCAAAGAGATCTTAAATGGAGATTGAGACAGAAGTTCCTCAATTCTTCACACTCAATACTCAAACAAGAAAAGTAAAAAGCGCTCAAGCAAGAACAAGGAAGAAGAGAGGTCAATTCTCCTTCCCAATTCTCTAAGATCTCAATTCAAAACTCTCACAGAAAATGAAGTCTAAAGATGTAAAAATTCAAAAATCTAAAAAGAAGGTCCTAATTACATCAAACTATCTCCTATTTATACACTTTCTATTCTTGGATTTTGGAATTTGGATGGGCTTTTGATTTGGTGAAGAAATGAATTAAATTGGATTTTTAATCCAATTTTCAGCCCCTGAAGAATTTGGCTCCAGGAGGCTGCTCTGCTCTTGTGGAGGGCAGAGCAGGGAAATCTAGCATGAGGCCTCGTGCGTGCTTGTGCTGCGTGTGTAGCATCAGGATGCTGCCCTGCCCTTGCGGAGAGCAGGGCAATGTGCGTGCATGCTTGCTACTGGCCGTGCCAATTTGTGCGCGCACCCAAGCTCCTAGCCGTGCCAAAAATGCTGCCCGTGCCATGCTAAGGAACGCTGCTCTGCTCTCCTTGTGGGCAGCGCAGCAAGGCAACTAAGGGTGAGGTCCCAAGTTCGAAACCTGGTGGAGGCACACGCTGCCCCTCTTCCTTGGTTTTCTTGGCACCAAAGTAACGCCTAGTTCCTTGCTTCCCCAGGTGCTGTGTTCGATTCTTGGAGATTGAAAACAAGCCAATTTTGGCTTGTTTTCCTTGTATTTGAGCGCTACTTCCTTCCTTCTTGTTCTTGGGTTCGAAACCCATGGGTAGCACTAGGAGAGCAATTTCCTTTGAATTTTTCTTGCATGGAGCCCGATATTGCTCTTGAGGAGGGCAGGGCAGAGTTTTTCTTCCTTTAGTCCTTGGCATAGAATTGTGCTCCGCTCTTATGGAGGGCAGGGCAGTGATGTTTTGGAAGCTTGGTTCATTATGCTGCTCTCTTGGAGGGTAGTGTGCTCTTGTGGAGAGCAGTGTTGCTTCCTCCTTCAATGTTGTGCCACACTTCTCCTTCTTTCACCACACCATTTTGTTCCCTTGGCCACACTTCTTAAGCCACATTTTTCTTCTTTTCTTCTTTTCTTTACCTACAAGAAATCAAAACAACCAATCAAAGTATCTCCAAACTCATAAGGTTTATAATTCATTAAAAATCAATTAATTTTAGCTCAAACCTCATGTTTTAGCATCAATTGAATGGTGGTTGTTTGATTTAAAGAAGTCATGCATTTTCATTCCAAATTACTTACTTAGGATGCAAGAAAGTGCATAAAGACTAGTGAAACAAGTGAAATTAGCTTGAAAAATGGGTATATGATGACTTGTCATCACAACACCAAACTTAAATCTTGCTTGTCCCCAAGCAAGCATCAAAACTAAGGGAAAATGAAATGAATAAGAAGAGCAAACATATCCTTATTAGGCATATAGCAGAACTTAATTCATGGAGTTTTTATGCAGACAATGATAACTCAGTTATTGTTTGCTGTTACATAATATATACTTTTCCTCAAAGGCTTACTAAGCTTGCTGTTATAAGGTCTACTTTTTACTTGCTCCCTTGCTAACTTTTTTTTTTCTTTTTTTACTTAACAAGCTTATTCTTCTTTGAAGGCTTGGTGTCAAATGTTGCAGTAGCCTTTGGCTTTATTTTTACTCAACATCTTTCCACCACAGACACATGGCTCACTATTTCCTCCTAGGATCATTGATGCCTAGTATCTCTTTATTGTGGACTTTCAATTGGTCATCGCAAATCAGTTGATCTAAGTGGCCGGGTTTTGAAATACTCCTCAGAATTTACTTGTCCAAGCATATCCTAGTACAAGAACACCACAGGCATGTGTCCTAGGGTCCAAGCTATTGGTGTCCAGCCTTTATTCTTTGTTTTTCTTGCCACATTGGCTTTTTCTACTTTCTTTTCTTTCTGTTTTATTTTCAGGGATTTTTTTGTTCTTTACTGATAGGAACCTTCATGACAGCAGGCTAGCTCACACTTCAATGAGAATGACATTATGCAGCAATTATTTCATGAGTTATGCATTTAATCAGACACATATACCACCATTAACTTCCATTCTAACTTATGCAACATTGGATATTTACTTTCTAATTCAAACAATTCTCTTTTATTCAAGCATATGGGAAACAAAACAAAATTTAAGCTGAGTAATGAATGACAAGCATTATGCAGATCATTTCTCTAGCTACTTATTGAACAAGGAAAAGTGCATGAAAATGGAATAAAAGGAAATAAACAGTGGAGGCATATCATGTTTCAGACATGCATCTCTTTAACGGAAGTATGAAAGAACTTTGCTACCTTCTAATGATTGTGGCTACTGCTTGATTCTCCCTTTTTCTTCTTTCTCTTCCCTAGCTTTGAATAGTCTCAGACTTCTTCACCAGGGCATCTTCTATCCCAGACAGAATCTAAGAGTCCTGAGAGCCCAACTTCTTCCAATCTGTTAAGTGTTACCTCCGTATAGTGATGAGACCTTGCTTGCTGCTTGGCATTAAACTCTTGGCACTGCTCAAATGGCTTGATCTGTGGATTGAGTGTTGGCAAATTGTGGGTCAAGTACTTGATGAGCGGATAATTTGTACGCTTTTTGGCATTGTTTTTAGTATGTTTTTAGTATATTTTAGTTAGTTTTTAGTATATTTTTATTAGTTTTTAGCTAAAATTCACTTTTCTGGACTTCACTATGAGTTTGTGTGTTTTTCTGTGATTTCAGGTATTATCTGGCTGAAATTGAGGGAAATGAGCAAAAATCTGATTCAGAGACTGAAAAGGACTGCAGATGCTGTTGGATTCTGACCTCCCTGCACTCGAAGTGGATTTTCTGGCGCTACAGAAGCCCAATTGGCGCGCTCTTAACGGCGTTGGAAAGTAGACATCCTGGGCTTTCCAGCAATATATGATAGTCCATACTTTGCCCGAGATTTGATGGCCCAAACCGGCGTGGCAATTCAGCCTCAGAATTTCCAGCGTTTAACGCTGGAATTGGCATAAAACTTGGAGTTAAACGCCCAAACTGGCATAAAAGCTGGCGTTTAACTCCAGAAAAGGTCTCTACACGAAAATGCTTCATTGTTCAGCCCAAGCAAACACCAAGTGGACCCAGAAGTGGATTTTTACGTCATTTACTCATTTCTGTATACCCTAGGTTACTAGTTTACTATTAATAGGATCTTTTGACATTGTATCAGTACCTTATGACACTTTACACGTTTCTTTGTGTACTTTCCACGGTATGAGTCTCTAAACCCCATGGTTGGGGGTGAGGAGCTCTGCTGTGTCTTGATGGATTAATGCAATTACTACTGTTTCTTATTCAACCATGCTTGCTTCCATTCTAAGATATCACTTGTTCTTAACCCGGATGAATGTGATGATCCGTGACACTCATCATATTCTCAACTATGAACGTGTGCCTGACAACCACCTCCGTTCTACCTTAGATTGAGTAGATATCTCTTGGATTCCTTAACCAGAATCTTCGTGGTATAAGCTACAACTGATGGCGGCATTCAAGAGAATCCGGAAGGTCTAAACCTTGTCTGTGGTATTCTGAGTAGGATTCAATGATTGAATGACTGTGACGTGCTTCAAACTCCTAGCAGGCGGGGCGTTAGTGACAGACGCAAAAGAATTAATGGATTCTATTCCGGCCTGACCGAGAACCGACAGATGATTAGCCATGCTGTGACAGAGCATAGGAACGTTTTCACTGAGAGGATGGGAGGTAGCCACTGACAACGGTGAAACCCTACATACAGCTTGCCATGGAAGGAGCCTTGCGTGTTTGATGAAGAAGACAGTAGGAAAGCAGAGATTCAGAAGATGGAGCATCTCCAAAATCCCAACCTATTCTCCATTACTGCATAACAAGTACTTATTTCATGTTCTGTTGCTTTTCACGATCAATCCCGATAATTTCTGATATCCTGAGTAAGATTTACAAGATAACCATAGCTTGCTTCAAGCCGACAATCTCCGTGGGATCGACCCTTGCTCACGCAAGGTATTACTTGGACGACCCAGTGCACTTGCTGGTTAGTTGTGCGGAGTTGCAAAAGTGTGATTGCAATTTCGTGCACCAAGTTTTTGGCGCCGTTGCCGGGGATTTTTCGAGTTTGGACAACTGACGGTTTATCTTGTTGCTTAGATTAGGACTGTTTTTGTTTTTCTTATTTGGTTTAGAGTCTTTTAGTTGAGTCTAGTTTCATATTCTAAGTTTGGTGTCAATTGCATGCTTTTACTTTTCTTTTAATTTTCGATTTTGCATGTCCTTAGTCCCTTTTTGATCCGTAAAAATTCTAAGTTTGGTGTCCTCTTTGTGTTTTTCTCTTAAAATTTTCGAAAATTAGTGTTTGATTTTCTAAAAATTTTAAGTTTGGTGTCTTTTTGTGTTTTTCTCTTTCCTCTTTTCAAAAATCAAATCTTTTTCATAAAAATTTTTCAATCATATCTTTTTGATTGCTATTTTCAAAATCTTTTTAATTACTTAATTGATTCAGTTCTCAATTTGCTTTGATCTTATTTTCTTTTTGATTTTTGAATTTTTATTTTAATTTTCTTTCGTTTTATTTTTTTTTTCGTTTAACTCAAAAAAAGAAAAAAACAAAATTTATCTGTTTGCAATCATTATCATTTCCCTTTTGTCCATTATGGACATAAGTGGGATTGATCAGTCCAAAAGGACTCTGGGGTCATATGCTAACCCCATTACAGCTGCATATGGGAGTAGCATCTGTACACCTCCCATCAAAGCAAGCAGCTTTGAGCTAAATCCTCAACTCATTATCATAGTGCAGCAAAATTGCCAGTATTCCGGTCTTCCACAGGAAGAACCCACTGAGTTTCTGGCACAGTTTTTACAAATTGCTGACACAGTACATGATAAAGAGGTGGATCAGGATGTCTACAGACTATTACAGTTTCCATTTGTTGTAAAAGATCAAGCTAAAAGATGGTTGAATAACCAACCTACAGCAAGAATAAAGACATGGAAACAGTTATCAGATAAATTCCTGAATCATTTTTACCCTCCAAAGAGGATGACACAACTAAGGCTGGACATCCAAGGCTTTAAACAAGAGGATAATAAATCCCTTTATAATGCCTGGGAGAGGTATAGAGGTATGCTAAGAAAATGCCCCTCTGAAATGTTTTCAGAGTGGGTACAGTTAGACATCTTCTACTATGGGCTTACAGAAAAAGCTCAGATGTCTTTAGACCACTCAGCTGGTGGATCTATACACATGAGGAAGACAATTGAAGAAGCTCAAGAGCTTATAGACACTGTTGCTAGAAACCAATATTTGTATTCTAGCAATGAGTTCTCTCCAGAAGAGGAAGTCATGACAGTAGTCACTGACCCTAATCCTCAAGAACAGATAATTGAGCTTAATCAACAATTGCTTCTGATGACAGAACAGTTAGCAGAATTTAAAGAGATGCTCTATGACACTAAAGTTGCTAACAAGAACATAGAACTGCAATTGAATCAAGCAAAATAGCAAATATCTAAACAGATAACAGAGGAATGTCAAGCAGTTCAACTGAGGAGCGGGAAGACACTGAATACCACTGCTCAAAAGAGCAAAAAGCCAAACAGGGAACAATTGACAGAGGATAACCAAACCACTGTTCGAATTCCCTCTGAGGACAGTAAGAGCCCAGAGAGGAATGTTATTGGCGTTCAAACGCCAGAAAGGGAAGGAAAGCTGGCATTAAACGCCCATTCTTTGCCCAGTTCTGGCGTTCAAACGCCAGAAAAGGGAGAGAAGTTGGCGTTTAACGCCCAGTCTTCACCCATTCCTGGCGTTCAAACGCCAAGGGAAGATCAGACACCTGAGAGTGCTGACAGTAATCCCTCTAAAAAGGCTTCTTCAACCACTTCTGTAAGGAATAAACCTGCAGCATCTAAGGTTGAAGAATATCAAGCCAAGATGCCTTATCCTCAGAAACTCCGCAAAGCGGAACAGGATAAGCAATTTGCCCGCTTTGCAGACTATCTAAGGACTCTTGAAATAAAGATTCTGTTTGCAGAGGCACTTGAGCAAATACCTTCTTATGCTAAGTTCATGAAGGAAATCTTAAGTCATAAGAAGGATTGGAGAGAAACTGAAAAAGTGTTTCTCACTGAAGAATGCAGTGCAGTCATTCTGAAAAGCTTACCAGACAAGCTTCAAGATCCTGGAAGCTTTCTGATACCATGCACATTAGAAGGCGCTTGCACCAAGACAACCCTATGTGATCTTGGAGCAAGCATCAATCTAATACCTGCATCCACTATCAGAAAGCTTGGGTTGACTGGAGAAGTCAAACCAACCAGGATATGCCTCCAACTTGCTGATGGCTCCATTAAACATCCATCAGGCATAATAGAGGATATGATTGTCAAGGTTGGGCCATTTGCCTTTCCAACTGACTTTGTGGTGCTGGAAATGGAGGAGCACAAGAGTGCAACTCTCATTCTAGGAAGACCTTTCCTGGCAACTGGACGAACTCCCATTGATGTACAAAAAGGGGAAGTAACCTTGAGAGTCAATGAGGATGAGTTCAAGTTAAATGCTGTAAAAGCTATGCAGCATCCAGACACACCAAATGACTGCATGGGCGCAGACATTATTGACTCTTTGGTGGAAGAGATCAATATGACTGAAAGCCTAGAATCAGAGCTTGAAGACATCTTCAAGGATGCTCAGCCTGATCAAGAAGAACCACAGGAAACAGAGGAATTTTCGAAAATTCCTCAGGAGGAGGATAAACCTCCCAATCCTGAACTCAAACCACTACCACCATCCCTGAAATATGCATTTCTGGGAGGGGGTGAAACTTTTCCCGTGATTATAAGCTCTGCTTTAAATCCACAGGAAGAGGAAGCACTGATTCAAGTGCTGAGGACACACAAGACAGCTCTTGGGTGGTCCATAAGTGATCTTAAGGGCATTAGCCCAGCTAGATGCATGCACAAGATCCTGTTGGAGGATAATGCCAAACCAGTGGTCCAACCACAGAGGAGGCTAAATCCAGCCATGAAGGAGGTGGTGCAGAAAGAGGTCACTAAATTACTAGAGGCTGGGATTATTTATCCTATTTCTGATAGCCCCTGGGTGAGCCCTGTCCAAGTTGTCCCCAAAAAGGGAGGCATGACAGTGGTTCATAATGAAAAAAATGAACTGGTTCCTACAAGAACAGTCACAGGGTGGCGTATGTGTATTGACTACAGAAGGCTCAATACAGCCACCAGAAGGGATCATTTTCCTTTACCATTCATAGACCAAATACTAGAAAGACTAGCTGGTCATGATTATTACTGCTTTTTGGATGGCTATTCAGGATACAACCAAATTGCAGTAGATCCTCAGGACCAAGAGAAAATAGCATTTACTTGCCCTTCTGGCGTGTTTGCCTACAGAAGGATGCCTTTTGGTCTGTGTAATGCTCCTGCAACCTTTCAGAGATGCATGCTATCCATCTTCTCTGATATGGTGGAGAAATTCCTGGAAGTCTTCATGGATGACTTCTCAGTATATGGAGACTCATTCAGCTACTGTCTTAATCACCTAGCACTTGTCCTGAAAAGGTGCCAAGAGACTAACCTGGTTTTAAACTGGGAGAAATGTCACTTTATGGTGACTGAAGGAATTGTCCTTGGGCATAAAATTTCAAGCAGGGGAATAGAGGTGGATAAGGCAAAGGTAGAGGTAATTGAAAAATTACCACCACCTGCCAATGTTAAGGCAATCAGAAGCTTTCTGGGGCATGCAGGATTCTACAAAAGGTTTATAAAGGATTTTTCAAAAATTGCAAAACCTTTAAGTAACCTGCTAGCTGCTGACACACCATTTGTGTTTGACACACAGTGTCTGCAGGCATTTGAGACCCTGAAAGCTAAGCTGGTCACAGCACCAGTCATCTCTGCACCAGATTGGACATTGCCATTTGAATTAATGTGTGATGCCAGTGATCATGCCATTGGTGCAGTGTTGGGACAGAGGCATAACAAACTTCTGCATGTCATTTATTATGCTAGCCGTGTTCTAAATGATGCACAGAAGAATTACACAACCACAGAAAAAGAATTACTTGCAGTGGTCTATGCCATTGACAAGTTTAGATCTTATCTAGTAGGGTCCAAAGTGATTGTGTACACTGACCATGCTGCTCTTAAATACTTACTCACAAAGCAGGATTCAAAACCCAGGCTAATAAGATGGGTATTGCTTCTGCAAGAGTTTGATATAGAAATAAGAGACAGAAAAGGGACAGAGAACTAAGTAGCTGATCATCTATCCCGAATAGAACCAGTAGCTGGGGCGTCCCTCCCTTCTACTGAGATCTCTGAGACTTTCCCAGATGAGCAACTCTTTGCCATCCAGGAAGCTCCTTGGTTTGCAGATATTGCAAATTATAAAGCTGTGAGGTTCATACCCCAGGAGTACAGCAAAGTGCAAAGAAAGAAATTAATTTCAGATGCCAAGTACTACCTCTGGGATGAACCATATCTCTTTAAGAGATGTGCAGACGGAGTAATCCGCAGATGTGTACCCAGAGAAGAAGCACAAAAGATCCTATGGCATTGCCATGGATCACAGTATGGAGGGCATTTTGGAAGTGAGCGAACAGCCACTAAAGTCCTTCAATGTGGCTTCTACTGGCCTACTCTCTATAAAGATTCCCGAGAGTTTGTGCGAAACTGTGACAGTTGCCAAAGAGCTGGTAACTTGCCTCACGGATATGCCATGCCTCAACAAGGGATATTAGAGATAGAATTGTTTAATGTATGGGGAATTGAGTTCATGGGTCCATTCCCACCATCATACTCAAACACTTACATTCTGGTGGCAGTGGACTACGTATCTAAGTGGGTAGAAGCAATTGCTACACCCACTAATGATACCAAGACCGTGCTAAAATTCCTCCAGAAACACATCTTCAGCAGGTTTGGTGTTCCCAGAGTACTAATCAGTGATGGGGGCACTCATTTGCAATAGACAGCTATACTCTGCTATGGTTAGATATGGAATCAGCCATAAAGTGGCAACTCCGTATCATCCACAGACAAATGGGCAAGCTGAAGTCTCTAACAGAGAGCTAAAAAGAATCCTAGAATGGACTGTGATAGCCCGAAGAAAGGATTGGGCAAAGAGCTTGGATGATGCTCTGTGGGCATACAGAACAGCATTCAAGACTCCTATAGGAACCTCTCCATACCAACTGGTGTATGGGAAGGCCTGTCATCTGCCCGTGGAACTGGAACATAAAGCCTATTGGGCAACCAGATTCCTAAACATGGATGCACAGTTAGCTGGTGAAAAGAGATTACTCCAGCTAAATGAGCTAGAGGAGTTCAGACTCAATGCCTTTGAAAATGCAAAAATTTATAAGGTAAAGGCAAAGAAATGGCATGACAAGAAGTTGTCAACCAGAGTCTTTGAGCCAGGACAAAAAGTTCTGCTCTTCAACTCTAGGCTCAAATTATTTCCAGGAAAAATCAAATCCCGGTGGAGGGGTCCGTATGTGATTACAGGAGTTTCACCATATGGATATGTTGAGCTTCAGGATATTGATTCTGACAAAAAGTTCATTGTTAATGGACAGAGAATCAAGCATTATCTTGAAGGTAATTTTGAGCAGGAATGCTCAAAACTGATACTTGAATGATTCTCAGTGAAGGTCCAGCTAAAGACAGTAAAGAAGCGCTTGCTGGGAGGCAACCCAGTCATTAGTAGGTTATATGTGTTGTTTTTACAAAGGCAAGTATCAAAAACGAAGGAATTCACAGAGTTACAGAAGGATTCAGCTCAAAAAGCAGAGAAAAAGAGCTTACTGGCGAAAAAATGCCAGTAAGGGGCATTTTGGGCGTTAAACGCCAGAATGGGCACCATTCTAGGCGTTTAACGCCAGTAATGGTGCCATTTTGGGCGTTAAACGCCAGAATGGGCACCATTCTGGGCGTTTAACGCCAGGTGTGCAGCATCCTGGGCGTTTGGAAAAACGCCCAGTGATAAAGGAATTCTGGCGTTTAACGCCAGCCAGGGCACCTGGCTGGGCGTTAAACGCCCAAAAGGGGCATCAAATGGGCGTTAAACGCCAGAATGGGTGCCATTCTGGGCGTTTAATGCCAGAAAGGTGGGGGGACCACAATTTTATTTTCAAATTAAATTTTTTCAAACTTTTCTTTTCTTACCCATACTTTCTACAAAATCACACTTCAACCATTCATCATTCACTTTCAAATCTTCAAAAATCAAAACCATTCTTCAAATCTATTTCAAATCAATTCCAAATATTGTTCAAAAACTCACCTTTCTCTCAAATTCTTTCATATCTTCTCAAATCTCCTTTCAAATTTTTCTTTTCTTTTCGAAATCTCCCCTCCCCACCTTATAAATACACGTTTGTCCCCCCTCATTCCACCACACCATTCGAATTTCCTCCTCTCTCTCTCTTCTCTCCTTTCTTTGCTTGAGGACAAGCAAACCTCTAAGTTTGGTGTGCTTTTCCGTGATCACTAAGCCAAGATTCATCAAGATCATGGCTCCTAAGGGAAAACAAACCAATTTAAGAGGAAAGAAAGAGAATAATCCAAAGAATCTTTGGAACCAAGAGAAGTTCTTAACCAAAGAACATGAAGACCATTATCACAAGATAATGGGTCTGAGGTCAGTGATCCCGGAAGTTAAATTTGATCTGAAAGAAGATGAATATCCGGGGATCCAAGAGCAAATTCGAAACAGAGGATGGGAAGTTCTAACCAATCCTGAGATAAAGGTTGGAAGGAACATGGTTCAGGAATTCTACTCAAATCTGTGGTTAACAGATAAGCAGAGAATGACTGGAACTGCTTACCATACCTATAGAACCACGGTCAGAGGGAAAGTTATGTACTTCCATCTGGACAAAATAAGAGAAATCTTCAAATTGCCTCAACTGCAAGATGATCCTGACTCCTTTAATAGGAGGATGGTGAGAGCAGATAAAGGGTTGGATCAAGTTCTAGAGGACATATGCCTCCCTGGAACTAAGTGGATAACCAATTCTAAAGGTGTCCCAAACCAACTCAAGAGGGGAGACTTCAAACCAATTGCAAGAGGTTGGCTAGACTTTATTGGGCGTTCCATACTGCCCACTAGCAACCGTTCTGAGGTCACCATCAAGAGAGCAGTGATGATTCATTGCATTATGCTTGGAAAAGAAGTGGAGGTTCATCATGTGATTGCTTGTGAGATCTACACAATTGCAAATAAGAATTCCACTGAAGCCAAATTGGCTTACCCAAGCTTGATCTCCTTGCTCTGTAAAGAGGCTGGGGTAAAGATGGGAGTAGATGAATTCATACCCATTGAACATCCAATCACCAAGAAGTCAATGGAAGGACAAATGCAAGACAACTCTATCAAAAGGAGGGCGCAGGAGTTCCTCCCTGAATTTCCTGAAATTGGCTACTGGGCCAGCCTAGAAGCATCTATCACCAAGTTGCAAGAGACTATGGAGCAACTTAAGGAAGAACAGCAGAATCAGAACTGCATGCTCTGCAAATTGCTGAAGGAACAAGAGAAGCAGGGGCGTGAAATCCAAGAGATGAAACGCCAAAGCTCTCCTCTCAAGTTGAGGGAGCATCCACTTCTCAAAATCAAGGTTGTTGAGTCCTAACTCTGTGAAAACCTCTATCATTAGGAGCCTATTTTTTTTTCGTTTTTTTTGTTTTGTTTTGTTTTCTATTTTTTAGTCTCATCATATATCTATCTTTGAGTCTTGTTCTTAATTCATAATTAATAAAATTGAAATTTTATGCCTTAAAGCTATGAATGTCCTATGAATCCATCACCTCTCTTAAATGAAAAATACTTTAATCACAAAAGAACAAGAAGTACAGGATTTCGAAAATTATCCTTGAAACTAGTTGAATTAGTTTGATGTGGTGACAATACTTTTTGTTTTCTGAATGAATGCTTGAATAGTGCATATGTCTTTTGAACTTGTTGTTTTAAGAATGTTAAAATTGTTGGCTCTTGAAAGAATGATGGAAAAGGAGAACTGTTATTGAGGATCTGAAAAATCATCAAAGTGATTCTTGAAGCAAGAAAAAGCAGTGAATACAAAATAAATAAATAAATAAATAAATAAATAAAGTTGTGAACCAAAGCAAAAAGAGTGTGCTTAAGAACCCTGGACACCTCTAATTGGGGACTCTAGCAAAGCTGGGTCACAATCTGAAAAGGTTCACCCAATTATGTGTCTGTGGCATGTATGTATCCGGTGGTAATACTGGAAGACAGAGTGCTTTGGGCCACAGCCAAGACTCATACACTAGCTATGTTCAAGAATCATTATACTTAACTAGGAGAATCAATAACACTATCTGAGTTCTGAGTTCTTATAGATGCCAATCATTCTGAACTTCAAGGGATAGAGTGAGATGCCAAAACTATTCGGAGGCAAAAAGCTACTAGTCCCGCTCATCTAATTGGAGCTATGTTTCCTTGATATTTTGGAGTCTATAGTATATTCTCTTCTTTTTATCCTATTTTGATTTTCAGTTGCTTGGGGACAAGCAACAATTTAAGTTTGGTGTTGTGATGAGCGGATAATTTGTACGCTTTTTGGCATTGTTTTTAGTATGTTTTTAGTATACTTTGGTTAGTTTTTAGTATATTTTTATTAGTTTTTAGCTAAAATTCACTTTTCTGGACTTCACTATGAGTTTGTGTGTTTTTCTGTGATTTCAGGTATTATCTGGCTGAAATTGAGGGAAATGAGCAAAAATCTGATTCAGAGACTGAAAAGGACTGCAGATGCTGTTAGATTCTGACCTCCCTGCACTCGAAGTGGATTTTCTGGAGCTACAGAAGCCCAATTGGCGCGCTCTCAACGGCGTTGGAAAGTAGACATCCTGGGCTTTCCAGCAATATATGATAGTTCATACTTTGCCCGAGATTTGATGGCCCAAACCGGCGTGGCAATTCAGCCTCAGAATTTCCTGCGTTTAACGCTGGAATTGGCATAAAACTTGGAGTTAAACGCCCAAACTGGCATAAAAGCTGGCGTTTAACTCCAGAAAAGGTCTCTACACGAAAATGCTTCATTGTTCAGCCCAAGCAAACACCAAGTGGACCCAGAAGTGGATTTTTACGTCATTTACTCATTTCTGTATACCCTAGGTTACTAGTTTACTATTAATAGGATCTTTTGACATTGTATCAGTACCTCATGACACTTTACACGTTTCTTTGTGTACTTTCCACGGAATGAGTCTCTAAACCCCATGGTTGGGGGTGAGGAGCTCTGCTGTGTCTTGATGGATTAATGCAATTACTACTGTTTCTTATTCAACCATGCTTGCTTCCATTCTAAGATATCACTTGTTCTTAACCCGGATGAATGTGATGATCCGTGACACTCATCATATTCTCAACTATGAACGTGTGCCTGACAACCACCTCCGTTCTACCTTAGATTGAGTAGATATCTCTTGGATTCCTTAACCAGAATCTTCGTGGTATAAGCTACAACTGATGGCGGCATTCAAGAGAATCCGGAAGGTCTAAACCTTGTCTGTGGTATTCTGAGTAGGATTCAATGATTGAATGACTGTGACGTGCTTCAAACTCCTAGCAGGCGGGGCGTTAGTGACAGACACAAAAGAATCAATGGATTCTATTCCGGCCTGACCGAGAACCGACAGATGATTAGCCATGCTGTGACAGAGCATAGGAACGTTTTCACTGAGAGGATGGGAGGTAGCCATTGACAACGGTGAAACCCTACATACAGCTTGCCATGGAAGGAGCCTTGCGTGTTTGATGAAGAAGACAGTAGGAAAGCAGAGATTCAGAAGATGAAGCATCTCCAAAATCCTAACCTATTCTCCATTACTGCATAACAAGTACTTATTTCATGTTCTGTTGCTTTTCACAATCAATCCCGATAATTTCTGATATCCTGACTAAGATTTACAAGATAACCATAGCTTGCTTCAAGCCGACAATCTCCGTGGGATCGACCCTTGCTCACGCAAGGTATTACTTGGATGACCCAGTGCACTTGCTGGTTAGTTGTGCGGAGTTGCAAAAGTGTGATTGCAATTTCGTGCACCAGTACTCCAACTTTGCTTGTATGTTTTCATCACTCTCCATTCTTTGTACATATCTAACTTCTCCCATAGTGTGATGAATATTCTTCCACTGATACAGGTTGTGACTATATTCCCCTGCTTTAGCTTGACTAAAGTACAGCTTATCAAATGATTCTCGGAATTCTTTGTATTGCTCCTTTTGACCTTCAAGAATCTTTTCTTGAAACTTGATGAGCGGATAATTTATACGCTTTTTGGCATTGTTTTTAGGTAGTTTTTATTATGATCTAGTTACTTTTAGGGATGTTTTCATTAGTTTTTATGTTAAATTCACATTTCTGGACTTTACTAAGAGTTTGTGTGTTTTTCTATGATTTCAGGTAAATTCTGGCTGAAATTGAGGGACCTGAGCAAAACTCTGAAAGCAAGGCTGACAAAGGACTGCTGATACTGTTGGATTCTGACCTCCCTGCACTCGAAATGGATTTTCTGGAGCTACAGAACTCCAAATGGAGCGCTCTCAACGGCGTTGGAAATTAGACATTCAGAGCTTTCCAGCAATATATAATGGTTCATACTTTATTCGGGAATTGATGACTTAAACTGGCGCTCAACGCCAGTTCCATGTTGCTGTCTGGAGTCAAACGCCAGAAACACGTCACGACCCAGAGTTGAACGCCCAAAACACGTTACAACTTGGCGTTCAACTCCAAAAGAAGCCTCAGCTCGAGGATAGATCAAGCTCAGCCCAAACATACACCAAGTGGGCCTTGGAAGTGGATTTATGCATCAATTACTTACTTCTGTAAACCATAGTAGCTAGTTTATTATAAATAGGACTTTTTACTACTGTATTAGTCATCTTTTGGCCATTCAGTCTTTTGATCATTCAGGGGGCTGGCCATTCGGCCATGCCTGAACCTTCATCACTTATGTATTTTCAATGGTGGAGTTTCTACACACCATAGATTAAGGGTGTGGAGCTCTGCTGTACCTCAAGTTTTAATGCAATTACTACTATTTTCTATTCAATTCTCTTTATTCCTATTCTAAGATATTCGTTGCACTTCAACTTGATGAATGTGATGATCCGTGACACTCATCATCATTCTCACATATGAACGCGCGTGACTGACAACCACTTCCGTTCTACCTTAGACCGGGCGCATATCTCTTGGATTCCTTAATCAGAATCTTCGTGGTATAAGCTAGAATTGATGGCGGCATTCATGAGAATCCGGAAACTCTAAACCTTGTCTGTGGTATTCCGAGTAGGATTCTGGGATTGAATGACTGTGATGAGCTTCAAACTCCTGAAGGCTGGGCGTTAGTGACAGACGCAAAAGAATCAAGGGATTCTATTCCAACCTGATTGAGAACCGACAGATGATTAGCCGTGTTGTGACAGAGCATTTATTTGGACCTTTTTCACTGAGAGGATGGGATGTAGCCATTGACAATGGTGATGCCCTACATACAGCTTGCCATGGAAAGGAGTAAGAAGGATTGAAGGAAGGCAGTAGGAAAGCAGAGATCCAAAAGGGACAATTCATCTCCATGCACTTATCTGAAATTCCCACCATTAATTTACATAAGTATTTCTATCCTATTTTATTTATCTTTTAATTATCTAATCTCCCATGACCACATGAATAAGCCTAACTGAGATTTACAAGATGACCATAGCTTGCTTCATACCAACAATCTCCGTGGGATCGACCCTTACTCACGTATGGTATTACTTGGATGACCCAGTGCACTTGCTGGTTAGTTGTGCGAAGTTGTGAACCATGGTATTGGCACCAAGTTTTTGGCGCCATTTCCAGGGAAAGAAAGAGTGATGGATTTTACATAAACATATGAATCACAATTTCGTGCACCAAGTTTTTGGCGCCGTTGCCGGTGATTGTTCGAGTATGGACAACTGACGGCTCATCTTGTTGCTCAGATTGGGTAATTTTATTTTATTTTATTTTGTTTTATTATTCTTAAATTTCGAAAAAAAATTATATTACTTATCCTGTTCTTCAGAATTTTTAAGAATGGATTCTAGAGTTTCATGAAGCATGTTGAAGCCTGGCTGGCTGTAAAGCCATGTCTAAATTCTTTTGGACTGAGGCTTCAAAACCATCTTCATAGAGGCAAACTAATTTGAATATTAGCTGTATGCTAAAGCTTGGCTGGCCATTGGCCATGTCTAGTGTTTTGGACTGGAGCTTTCATTGAAAGCTTGGCTGGCTATTAAGCCATGTATAATTCCTGGACCGGAGCTTTAGACTAACATTGCGAAGATTCCTGGAATCCTTATTAAAAATTTTGAATTTCTTATTTTCTTTTTCTTATATGTTTTTCGAAAAAAATCAAATAAAATACAAAAAAATTAGAAAATCATAAAAATAAAAAATATTTTGTGTTTCTTGTTTGAGTCTTGTGTCAAGTCATAAGTTTGGTGTCAATTGCATGTTCATCTTTTTCTTGCATAAAATTCTCGAAAAAATTAATACATTCATAGAGTCTAAACATGAAAAATTTCTAAGTTTGATGTCTTGCATGTTTTCTTTACATTGAAAATTTTTCAAAAATATGTTCTTGATGTTCATCATCATCTTCAAAGTGTTCTTGGTGTTCATCTTGACATTCATAGTGTTCTTGCATGCATCATGTGTTTTGATCCAAAATTTTCATGCATTGAGTATTTTCAGTGTTTTTCTCTCTCATCATAAAAAAATTCAAAAATAAAAAAAATCAAAAATAAAAAAAAATATCTTATCTTTTTAAATCTTATCTTTTTAAAATCTTTTTCAAAAATCATATCTTTTCCATTTTTTTTCATATTCGAAAATTTCAAAAATCTTTTTCAAAATCTTTTTCTTATCTTTACATCATATTTTCGAAAATTGCATTAAAAATTAATGTTTTGATTCAAAAATTTCAAGTTTGTTACTTTCTTGTTAAGAAAGATTCAAATTTTAAGTTCTAGAATCATATCTTGTGATTTCTTGTGAGTCAAGTCATTAATTGTGATTTTAAAATTCAAATCTTTTTCAAAACAAATTTCAATCATATCTTTTTAAAACCATATCTTTTAAAATTATATTTTTTCAAAAATATCTTTTCAAATCTTATCTTTCCAAAATTATATCTTTTTTAATCTTATCTTTTCATATCATATCTTTTTCAAACTTTAATTTCAAAAATCTTTTCTAACTTCTTATCTTTTCAAAATTAATTTTCAAATCTTTTTCAACTAACTAATTGATTTATTTGTTTGTTTTATCTTTTATCTTTTTCAAAACCACCTAACTACTTTTCCCTCTTCAATTTTCGAAAATATCTCGCATCTTTTTCAAAAATTTTTTAATTAACTAATTGTTTCAAATTTTAATTTTAATTTTATTTCTTCCTTTAATTTTCGAAATTACTAACCCATTTTTCAAAATTATTTTCGAATTTCTCTCCCCCTCATCTCTTTCTACTTATTTTATTTATTTACTAATACTTCTCTTCATTCTAAAATTTGAACCCCCCTCTCTCTAAGTTCGAATTTTCTTCTTCTCCTTTTTATTCTTCTTCTTTTCTACTCACATAAAGGAACCTCTATATCTGGACAAAGAGGATCCCTATTATTATTTTCTGTTCCCTTTTTTTTCATATGAGCAGGAGCAAGGACAAGAACATTCTTATTGAAGCAGATCCTGAACCTAAAAGGACTCTGAAGAGGAAGTCAAGAGAAACTAAAAATCAACAATTCAGAGAAATCTCAAAAAAAAAAAAGAAAAAAAAAGAGAAAAGGGAAGACAATAAGCTTCCACCTCCGAGTCTTGGGAGATGGAAAGACTCATCTAAAGGGTTTATAGCTCAGTGGTAGAATATTTGACTGCAAATCAAGAGATCCCTGAGATACCTAAGGGGATAAATTATCCGCCACACAACTATTGGGAGCAAATAAAGATAAGAGCACTAAAATCACTAGGGATCAAGCAACAGAGGCAAGGAAGAGACATAAAGGAGCACAAAAAGCATCAATGGTCCTTCAAGAAGGCACCACCCTCACTAAGGTGGACTCATTCTTTGTTTTTAAATTTTTTTTCTCTGCTTTTCATTTTTTTATATGTTATATGTTTATCTATGTTTATGTCTTTATTACATGATTATTATTATTTAGTAACTATGTCTTAAGGCTATGAATAATTCTATGAATCCTTCACCTCTCTTAAATGAAAAATGTTTTTAATTCAAAAGAACAAGAAGTACATGAATTTCAAATTTATCCTTGAATTTAGTTTAATTATATTGATGTGGTGACAATACTTTTTGTTTTCTGAATGAATGCTTGAACAGTGCATAAATTTTGATCTTGTTGTTTATAAATGTTAAAATTGTTGGCACTTAAAAGAATGATGAAAAAAGAGAAATGTTATTGACAATCTAAAAAATGATAAATTTGATTCTTGAAGCAAGAAAAAACAGTGAATGGCAAAAAAAATAAAAAAATAATTAGCGAAAAAAAATAAAAAGAAAGAAAGAAAATGCAAGCAGAAAAGGCCAATAGCCCTTAAAACCAAAAGGCAAGGGTAAAAAGATCTAAGGCTTTGAGCATCAATGGATAGGAGGGCCCAAGGAAATAAAATCCAGGCCTAAGCGGCTAAATCAAGCTGTCCCTAACCATGTGCTTGTGGCATGCAGGTCCAAGTGAAAAGCTTGAGACTGAGTGGTTAAAGTCGTGATCCAAAGCAAAAAGAGTGTGCTTAAGAGCTCTGGACACCTCTAACTGGGGACTTTAGCAAAGCTAAGTCACAATCTGAAAAGGTTCACCCAGTTATGTGTCTGTGGCATTTATGTATCTGGTGGTAATACTGGAAAACAAAGTGCTTAGGGCCACGGCCAAGATTCATAAAAGTAGCTGTGTTCAAGAATCAACATACTTAACTAGGAGAATCAATAACACTATCTGAAATTCTAAGTTCCTAGAGATGCCAATCATTCTAAACTTCAAAGGAAAAAGTGAGATGCCAAAACTGTTCAGAAGAAAAATGCTACAAGTCCCGCTCATCTAATTAGAATTAATATTCATTGATATTTTGGAATTTATAGTATATTCTCTTCTTTTTATCCTATTTGATTTTTAGTTGCTTGGGGACAAGCAACAATTTAAGTTTGGTGTTGTGATGAGCGGATAATTTATACGCTTTTGGCATTGTTTTTAGGTAGTTTTTATTATGATCTAGTTACTTTTAGGGATGTTTTCATTAGTTTTTATGTTAAATTCATATTTCTGGACTTTATGCTCCTTTACTTTCAAAAACTCGTATCCCTTAAGACAAAAATATTATCCATTTAGAGATGGAGCCTCGACTGCAGCTAGGTCTAGAGGGAAGTTATGAGCATTACGTTCATGCATAACTTCCATACCGAGATTAGCTTGGTTAATAATATCAGCCCAGGTGTTAATTACACAACCTATTTCTCGATTCAATAGAAGCCCAAAGAGGTGAATAGGGTCCAAAATAATGATAGATATGTAAAAAGCGGGTCCGATTACGCCTATTCCTAATCCTAAATGGAACGGGACGAGTTAGTGCTGGGCTAGCCAAAAATCAAAGTTTATCAGAAGCTTGGTCTAAAATTCCCAAAAAATTAGCTTTTTGTGTGTTTTTCTATGATTTCAGGTAAATTCTGGCTGAAATTGAGGGACCTGAGCAAAACTCTGAAAGCAAGGCTGACAAAGGACTGCTGATACTGTTGGATTCTGACCTCCCTGCACTCGAAATGCATTTTCTGGAGCTAAAAAACTTCAAATAGCGCGCTCTCAACGGCGTTGGTAAGTAGACATTCAGAGCTTTCCAGCAATATATAATAGTCCATACTTTATTTGGGAATTGACGACATAAACTGGCGCTCAACGCCAGTTCCATGTTGCTGTCTGGAGTCAAACGCCAAAAACACGTCACGACCCAGAGTTGAACGCCCAAAACACGTTACAACTTGGCGTTCAACTCCAAAAGAAGCCTCAGCTCGTGGATAGATCAAGCTCAGCCGAAACATACACCAAGTGCGCCCTGGAAGTGGATTTATGCATCAATTACTTACTTCTGTAAACCCTAGTAGCTAGTTTATTATAAATAGGACTTTTTACTAGTGTATTAGTCATCTTTTGGCCATTCGGTCTTTTGATCATTCAGGGGGCTGGCCATTCAGCCATGCCTGAACCATCATCACTTATGTATTTTCAACGGTGGAGTTTCTACACACCATAGATTAAGGGTGTGGAGCTTTGCTGTACCTCAAGTTTTAATGCAATTACTACTATTTTCTATTCAATTCTCTTTATTCCTATTCTAAGATATTCGTTGAACTTCAACTTGATGAATGTGATGATCCGTGACACTCATCATCATTCTCACCTATGAACGCGCGTGACTGACAACCACTTCTGTTCTACCTTAGACCGGGCGCATATCTCTTGGATTCCTTAATCAGAATCTTCGTGGTATAAGCTAGAATTGATGGCGTCATTCATGAGAATCCGGAAAGTCTAAACCTTGTCTGTGGTATTCCGAGTAGGATTTTGGGATTGAATGACTGTGACGAGCTTCAAACTCCTGAAGGCTGGGCGTTAGTGACAGACGCAAAAGAATCAAGGGATTCTATTCCAACCTGATTGAGAACCGACAGATGATTAGCCGTGCTGTGACAGAGCATTTGGACCTTTTTCACTGAGAGGATGGGATGTATCCATTGACAACAGTGATGCCCTACATACAGCTTGCCATGGAAAGGAGTAAGAAGGATTGAAGGAAGGCAGTAGGAAAGCAGAGATCCAAAAGGGACAATTCATCTCCATGCACTTATTTGAAATTCCCACCATTAATTTACATAAGTATTTCTATCCTATTTTATTTATCTTTTAATTATCTAATCTCCCATAACCACATGGATAAGCCTGACTGAGATTTACAAGATGACCATAGCTTGCTTCATACCAACAATCTCAGTGGGATCGACCCTTACTCACGTAAGGTATTACTTGGATGACCCAGTGCACTTGCTGGTTAGTTGTACGAAGTTGTGAACCATGGTATTGGCACCAAGTTTTTGGCGCCATTGCCAGGGAAAGAAAGAGTGATGAATTTTACATAAACATATGAATCACAATTTTGTGCACCAAAACTCTTGCTGCTGAGTCATCATTTGTTGTTGCCATCTCTCTTGCTTCTCCTCCATTTGACGCTGCCAAGCTTCTCGCTCCTCTTTATCCCTCAAATATTGCTCCTGAAGCTCTGGATGGGGCTCTAGATATTGCTCTTGGCGCCCTTGATTTTGCTCTTGTTGAGCTTGCATGAGTTGCTGAGATAGCTCTTCAATTGCTCTTTGTAGCTGGCTCATGTCTATGGCACCATGAGCTTGCTCTTGTTCTTCCTCTCTTTGAGATCTTCTTTGTCTGGGAGCTACCACTCCCTCTTGATCATCTTCTTCATTCAACCCCTCCATGCTCCGTCCTCTTGGTGATTCCTTTCCCTTTCTTCACTTTTTCTATATCCTCATCCTCAAAGATGACTCCAACTTTGTTGCATAGCCTGAGGATGGTGCTTGGATGACCAAGCCTACTTGATTTGCTTGTGCTGTCGGCTATTTCTTGAATACTGTCAGCTATGAGTTGTGCAAGATTGATTTCACCTCCATGTATGATGCAGTATGTCAAAAGTGCTCGCTTGATTGTGACCCATGATGAGTTTCCAGTGGGAAAGATGGACCTCCTTACTATCTCGTACCACCCCTTGGCCACAGGGGTGAGATTCATCCTTTTTAAATGGCTTGGGACTCCTTTTGAATCTTGTTCCCAGTCTATGTCTTCTATGCATAGCCCTTGTAAGATCTCATCAGGATTATTTTCCATCTTCAATCTGGTCTCATAACTGGGCTCTGCATATTTTATTGTCCTCAACTTCAGAGCTCTTGTGATGGCTGCAGGATTGAAATCTACTTCAACTCCTCTGACATAACTCTTGTAGGAGGTGCTGTCTTTGTTTTCCTTTACAGCGTTTGCATAAAATTCCCTGATCATGACTGCACTCATGTTGGCGAGAGGATCACATAGAAGCTCCCACCTTCTCTCTTTAGTGATTTGCCTCATGATGGGGTATTCCCCTTCCTTCAGCTCAAGACCATTCTCGTAAATGACATGCCTTGTCTTTATGAGTCTGTGATATCTTCCTTCGTGGAATTGGGACCTAAATTTTCTTGCATCAGAAGATGGGGGTTCGGTCACCATTGGTTCCTTTTCTGGCCTTCTTTTTGAGCTCGAAGAGGCCATTAGAAGTGGTGTGAAGAAGGGAGAAGTAGGTTGTGTTTGGGATGATGTTCAGTTTTATTGTGTAAGAGAAGGGAATTGATGGCCTTAGTTTTGGGAGTAGAGGAGATTATTGTTTACAAGTGAAGGTAGTTTGTATGAATGTGTAAGCCATTTAGTGCTAACGGCTATTTATAGGCAGGTTCTTCAAACTTTCTAACAAAACCACAATAAATAAGGGGGAGTTCGTTGGTGATCATGAAGGGTTGAGATTGAGTTGAACATATAGAGGGCTCATGGATTGAATGGCTTGCATGCATTGTTAAGGCTTGACGAGGATCCTCTTCTCATTGGTTGCATGTATTTAGGTGTTCGATGGTGCATGCATGCAGATTCTGCTTCCCAAGGAGCACACTTCTCTAGGCACATGTGACCACTCCTCACTTGGCTTGTCCTAGCCGTGGCCCCTCCCCTCCTTGTATTTATCTCAACCTCTTTTTCCTAATTAAACCAAAACAGCTAGCCTTAGCACATAAATATATACGGTGGTTTGATCATAAGATGGAAATTTATTCCAAAATGTAATAATGCATGATCCATGTATGATTTTGATTCCATGAATAGGAAATGATCTTCTAAACATTGTTACACATGCAGAGACACCAAACTTAGTGTTTGGTCATATGCTTCATCAAAATGACTATGCATATGTTCCAAGAATACCCCCTCCCCCCCTTTTTTTTTGAAAACAAATTTCAGGTGTGCCTTAAGGCACACCAAACTTAGAAGTCTGACATATGCTTTAAAACAATGTATGCATTTATCAAGTATGAAAGTTCAAAATCATGCTTAGGTAATCATAGCTTATTGAATAAAAGAAAAGACAGGAATCTTAAATCATGGGTTGCCTCCCATGAAGCGCTCTTTTATTGTCACTAGCTTGACATTAAACTCCCTTTAGGGTGGTTGATGCTGGTGATGTCTCAACTTGTCCCCTCTCACTGTAAGCTTTCTCTGTGTGCCTTGATGCTCAATTTTAATGTGGTCAAGAGAGAGTACTTGGTTGACAGTGAAATGATCTTCTGTTCCCAGCTGTTGATATATGGTGCACGAAATGCAATCCTACTCTTTGACAATTCGCACAACTAACCAGCAAGTGCACTGGGTCGTCCAAGTAATACCTTACGTGAGTAAAGGTCGATCCCACGGAGTTTATTGGTTTGAAGCAAGCTATGTTTATTTTATTATTCTTAGTCAGGATATCAATTAAAATTATAAGTTGGAATTATTAGAAAAATAAAAGAGCATGAAATAAATAATTGTTACTTTAATAATGGAGAATATGTTGGAGTTTTGGAGATGCTTTTCCCTCTGAATTTCTGTAATGTAATATTCAACTCAATTGCATGTAAAGTTCCTTCCATGGCAAGTTGTATGTAGGGTGTCACCATTGTCAGTGGTTACCTCCCATCCTCTCAGTGAAAACGGTCCAGATGCTCTGTCACAGCACGTCTAATCAGCTGTTGGTTCTCGATCATGTTGGAATAGGATCCATTGATCCTTTTGTGTTTGTCATCACGCCCAGCAATCGCGAGTTTGAAGCTCGTCACAGCCATTCAATCCTTGAATCCTACTCGGAATACCATAGACAAGGTTTAGACTTTCCGGATCCTCAAGAGTGGCCGCCATCAATTCTAGCTTATACCATGAAGATTCTGATTAAGGAATCTTAGAGAAGCTCATTCAATCTAATGTAGAACGGAGGTGGTTGTCATGCACACGTTCATGGATTGAGGAAGGTGATGAGTGTCACGGATCATCACCTTCTTCATAATTAAGCGCGAATGAACATCTTAGATAGGAACACACACATTTGAATGGAGAAATAGAAACAATTTCATTAATTCATCGAGACGCTGCAGAGCTCCTCACCCCCAACAATGGAGTTTAGAGACTCATGCTGCCAAGGAATATAAAATCCAGTTCTATAGACGTCATGAGATATAAAGTAATCCTCTAAAAGTTGTTTAAATAGTAAACTAGTAGCCTAGGTTTACAGAGAATAAGTAAACTAAGATAATTGGTGCAGAAATCTACTTCTGGGGCCCACTTTGTGTGTGCTGGGGCTGAGACTAAAGCTTCTCACGTGCTTGGGCTGTTTCTGGAGTTGAATGCCAGGTTGTAACGTGTTTTGGGCGCTGAACTCCAACTTGTAACCTGTTTCTGACAGCAGCATGAACGCCAGTTTACGTCGTCTATATTTGCGAAAAGTATGGACTATTATATATTGCTGGAAAGCCCTGGATGTCTACTTTCCAACCCAATTAAGAGTGCATCAATTGGACTTCTGTAGCTCCAAAATATACATTCCGAGTGTAGGGAGGTCAGGATCCAACAGCATCAGCAGTCCTTTTTCAGCCTAACTCAGATTTTTGCTCAGCTCCCTCAATTTCAGCCAGAAAATACCTGAAATCATAGAAAAACACACAAACTCATAGTAAAGTCTAGAAATATGATTTTTGCCTAAAAACTAATAATATTCTACTAAAAACTAATTAAAACATGCTAAAATCTATATGAAATTATCCCCAAAAAGCGTATAAAATATCCGCTCATCACAACACCAAACTTAAATTGTTGCTTGTCCTCAAGCAACTAGATAAATAAAATAGGATGAAAAGAAATTAAGAAGTAATAATATCTCAGAGTTTTAAATGGAGCTCAGATTCTCATTAGATGAGCGGGGCTTGTAGCTTTTTGTTTCTGAACAGTTTTGGCATCTCCCTTTATCCTTTGAAATTCAGAATGATTGGCATCCATAGGAACTTAGAATTCAGATAGTATTATTGATTCTCCTAGTGTAGTATGTTGATTCTTGAACACAGTTACTTTATGAGTCTTGGCCGTGGCCCTAAGCACTTTGTTTTCCAGTATTACCACCGAATACATAAATGCCACAGATATATGACTGAGTGAACCTTTTCAGATTGTGACTCAGCTTTGCTAAAGTCCCTAGTTAGAGGTGTCCAGAGCTCTTAAGCACACTCTTTTTGTTTTGGATCACGACTTTAACCACTCAGTCTCAAGCTTTTCACTTGGACCTGCATGCCACAAGCACATGGTTAGGGACAGCTTGATTTAGCCGCTTAGGCCTGGAATTACTTCCTTGGGCCCTCCTATCCACTGATGCTCAAAGCCTTGGATCATTTTCACCCTTGCCTTTTGGTTTTAAGGGCTATGGGCTTTTGTTCTTTTTCTTGATCCAATGATTCCTTGTAAATTTTTTTTTCACTACTTTTTCTTGCTTCAAGAATCAAATTCATGATTTTCAGATCATCAATAATATTTTTCGTGTTCCTCATTCTTTCAGGAGCCAATATTCATAAAATTTAGGATAAAATATGCACTATTCAAGCATTCATTCAGAGAACAAAAAGTATTGCCACCACATATAATTAATTATAATTTTTATTATTAAGAATTCGAAAAATATAAATTACTTCTTTATTCTAAAAATCTACTATTTTATTCATGTCTGATGATGATGAGAAAAATAAATTATAACTTAATTAGAAATAAAACCAGAATAGATATGCTAATTACTACTACTACTACTGTATAATTTCTAAGGTAAATTTCTATAATAACATTATCACAGAGTTAAAGCTAAATTTAGAACTCAACAACCTGTGTTTTGGGAAGTGGATGTTCCTCTGATCTGTGGGGTGCTTGGTCCTTCAAGGATTAATTTCTGGCGCTTCAGCTCCCTTAAATCACGCCCTTGCTCTTCTTGTTCCTTAAGCAGTTTGCAAAGCATGCTACTTTGATTGTTCTGTTCTTCCTTTATTTGGTTCATAGCTTCTTGCAACTTGGAAATAGATGCCTCAAGATGTTCCCAATATTCGAATTGAGGAAGTTCTGGGAGGACTTCTTGTGCTCTCCTCTTGATTGGATCATCCTGCAGCTGTTGTCTTTCCATTGATATTTTAGTGATTGGCCTCTCAACTGAGATATACTCAGTTATTTCCATCTTTACTCCGGCATCTCTGTAGAGCATAGAAATTAAACTTGGATAGGCCAATCTGGCATCCTTGGAATTCTTGTTTGCTATTTTGTATAGTTCACACGAGATCAGTTGATGGACTTCTACTTCTTTTCCCAACATGATGCAGTGAATCATCACTGCTCTTTTAACAGTAACTTCAGAACGGTTGCTGGTGGGCCATATAGAACGCCCAATGAAGTCCAGCCAGCCTCTGGCAGCTGGTTTGAGATCTTCTCTTTTGAGTTGATTTGGGATGCAGTGGTGCTGGTGGTCCACCTGGCTTCAGGGATGCATATATCCTCTAGAATATTGTCTAGGCCTTTGTTTACCCTCATCATTCTCCTATTAAAGGAGTCTGGGTCATCTTTCAGTTGAGGAAGCTTAAAGATCTCCCTTATTTTGTCAGGATGGGTGTGAACAATCTTTCCTCTGACTAAGGTCCGATGATCATAGAGGGCAGCTCCAATTATTCTTTGCCTGTCTGTCTGTCATAGATTAGCATAGAACTCCTGAACCATGTTCCTTCCCATTTTCGTTTCAGAATTAGCTAGGATTTCTCAGTTCCTGTTTCGAATTTGTTCTTGGATCTCCGGATATTCATCTTCTTTCAGATCAAACTTGACTTCCGGGATCACTGATCTTAGACTCATTATTTTGTAGTAATGGTCTGAATGTTCTTTAGTTAAGAACTTTCCTTGATTCCAAAGTGGCTTTGGAATATTCTCTTTCTTGTCTCTTGGGTTGGGTTGTTTTCCTTTAGGGGCCATGATCAAAGTGAGTATGTTTTTGTGATCACGGATAAGCACACCAAAATTAGAGGTTTGCTTGTCCTCAAGCAAAAGGAAAGAGAGGAGAGGGATAGGAGGAGAGCAAGTGCAGAATGGTGGATGATGAGAGGGGTGCCGAAAGTGGATATAAAGGGAGGGGGTGGGTTTTCGAAAATAAGAAAAAGATATAAGATAAAAGATAAATATGATAAGAAAAGGATATAATTTTAAAAAGATATGAATGATATTTAAAAATGAATCTGAATTTTTAATTTGAAAAAGATTTTAAAAGATAATTAAGTTTGAAAGAAAAAATGGAAAAAGAGTTGGATTGGATTGGAAAAAGGTTTATGTTTATGTATGAAGCTATATTATTTTTGAAAAAGGGAGTTTAGAAATTAGGGCTCTTAGAGAACTATTTTGATTTGAAGGATGACATTTTGAAACATGTTTATGCAAGAAATCATGATTTGAAACATAAAAAATTAGAAAATTTGTAAAGAAAAATGAATTTTACCTCCTCCCCACCATCCTGGCGTTAAACGCCCAACTGTTGCATGTTTTGGGCGTTTAATGCCCAATTGCTGCTTCTCCTGGGCGTTCAACGCCCAGCTGTTGCTTCTTTCTGGCGTTGAACGCCAGGAAGTCCTTTGTCACTGGGCGTTTTTCTAAACGCCCAAGATGCTGTAATTCTGGCGTTAAACGCCCAGAAGGAGCTTCTTTCTGGCGTTCAACGCCCAGAAGATGCTCCTTTCTGGCGTTCAACGCCCAGTGGATGCTTATTTTGGGCGTTCAACGCCCAAAACGTTTCTTACTGGCTTTTTCACGCCAGTGAGCTTCCAAATTCCCTTGAAACTCTGTGAATTCAATCAATTGCTATTTTACCTTTTGAAGATACTTTGACCTATACCTGTAAAAATTAATTAGCAAAAACAAATAAAATTAAATTTTGTGAATGGTTGGGTTGCCTCCCAGCAAGCGCTTCTTTATTGTCCTTAGCTGGACTATTACTGAGCTCTAATCAAGTCTCAGTTTTGAGCATTCTTGCTCAAAATTGCCTTCAAGATAGTGCTTAACTCTCTGTCCATTAACAATGAACTTTTTGTTAGAGTCATTATCCTGAAGCTCTACGTATCCATATGGCGATACACTTGTAAACACATTTGGACCTCTCCACAGGGATTTCAATTTCTCGGGGAATAATTTGAGCCTAGAATTGAATAGCAGAACTTTCTGCCCTGGCTCAAAGACTCTGGATGACAATTTCTTATCATGCCATCTTTTTGCTTTCTCTTTGTATATTTTTGCATTCTCGAAAGCATTGAGTCTAAATTCCTCTAGCTCATTTAACTGAAGCAATCATTTTTCTCCAGCTAACTTGGCATCAAGGTTCAGGAATCTGGTTGCCCAGTAGGCCTTATGTTCCAGTTCCACTGGCAAGTGACATGCCTTTCCATACACAAGCTGTTATGGAGAGGTCCCTATAGGGGTCTTGAATGCTGTTCTGTATGCCCACAGAGCATCATCCAAGCTTCTTGCCCAATCCCTTCTACAGTTAATTACAGTCCGTTCCAGGATTCTTTTGAGTTCTCTATTTGAGACTTCAGCTTGCCCATTTGTCTGTGGATGGTATGGAGTAGCTACCCTGTGGCTAACTCCATAACAAACCAAAAGCAGAATAGAGCTGTTTATTGCAGAAATGAGTGCCCCCATCACTGATTAGTACTCTAGGGGTGCCAAATCTGCTGAAGATGTGTTTCTGGAGGAATTTTAACACTGTCTTAGTGTCGTTAGTGGGTGTAGCAATAGCTTCCACCCATTTGGATACATAATCCACTGCCACCAGAATATAAGTGTTTGAGTATGACGGTGGGAAAGGTCCCATGAAGTCAATGCCCCATACATCAAACAACTCAATCTTTAAGATCCCTTGTTGAGGCATAGCATAACTGTGAGGCAGATTACCAGATCTTTGGCAACTGTCACAATTAAGTACAAACACTCGGGAGTCTTTATAGAGAGTAGGCCAGTAGAAGCCACATTGGAGGACTCTTGTGGCTGTTCGCTCACTTCCAAAATGTCCTCCATACTGTGATCCATGGCAGTGCCATAGGATCTTCTGCGCTTCTTCTTTAGGCACACATCTACGGATTACTCCGTCTGCACATCTCTTAAAGAGATACGGTTCATCCCAAAGATAATACTTTGCATCCGTGATCAGCTTCTTTGATTGCTGTCTACTGTATTCTTTCGGTATGAATCTCACTGCCTTGTAGTTTGCAATGTCTGCAAACCATGGCACTTCCTGGATGGCAAAGAGTTGCTCATCCGAAAAGTTTTTAGAGATCTCAGTAAAAGGGAGGGACGCCCCTTCTACTGGTTCTATTCGGGACAGGTGATCTGCTACCTGATTCTCTGTCCCCTTTCTGTCTCTTATTTCTATATCAAACTCTTGTAGAAGCAACACCCATCTTATAGGTCTGGGTTTTGAATCCTGCTTTGTGAGTAGATATTTAAGAGCAGCATGATCAGTGTACACAATCACTTTTGATCCTACTAAATAGGATCTGAATTTGTCAATGGCGTAAACCACTGCAAGTAGCTCTTTTTTTGTGGTTGTGTAATTCTTCTGTGCATCATTTAAAACATGACTGGCATAGTAAATGACGTGCATGAGCTTGTCATGCCTCTGTCCCAACACTGCACCAATGGCATGATCACTGGCATCACACATCAATTCAAATGGTAATGTCCAGTCTGGTGCAGAGATGACTGGTGCTGTGACCAACTTAGCTTTCAGGGTCTCAAATGCCTGCAGACATTCCTTATCAAAGATAAATGGCGTGTCAGCAGCTAGCAGGTTGCTCAGAGGTTTGGCGATTTTTGAAAAATCCTTTATAAACCTCCTATAGAATCCTGCATGCCCCAGAAAGCTTCTGATTGCCTTAACAGTGGCTGGTGGTGGTAATTTTTCAATTACCTCTACCTTAGCTTGATCCACCTCTATTCTCTTGTTCAAAATTTTGTGCCCAAGGACAATTCCTTCAGTCACCATAAAGTGACACTTCTCCCGGTTTAAAACCAGGTTAGTCACTTGGCATCCCTTTAGAACAAGTGCTAGATGGTTAAGACAGAAGTTGAATGAGTCTCCAAATACTGAAAAGTCATCCATGAAGACTTCTAGAAAATTTTCCACCATATCAGAGAAAATTGAGAGCATGCACCTCTGAAAGGTTGCAGGTGCATTGCACAGGCCAAATGGCATCCTTCTGTATGCAAATACTCCAGATGGACATGTGAATGCCGTTTTCTCTTGATCCTGGGGGTTTACTGCAATTTGGTTATAACCTGAATATCCATCCCGAAAGCAGAAGTATTCATGACCTGCTAGTCTTTCTAGCATCTGGTCTATGAATGTGGTGCGCGAAATTGTGAACAATACTTTTCACAACTCTCATAATCCCCGGTCATGAACTCCAAAAACTTGGTGGCTCAATTCCATGGCATTACACAACTTCGCACAACTAACCAGCAAGTGCACTGGGTCGTCCAAGTAATACCTTACGTGAGTAAGGGTCGATCCCACGGAGATTGTTAGTATGAAGCAAGCTATGGTCGTCTTGTAAATCTTAGTCAGGCAGACTCAAATGGATATGATGATGAACGAAAATAATATAAAAGATAAAGATAGAGATACTTATGTAATTCATTGGTAGGAACTTCAGATAAGCGCATGAAGATGCCTTCCCTTCCGTCTCTCTGCTTTCCTACTGTCTTCATCCAATCCTTCTTACTCCTTTCCATGGCAAGCTCGTGTAGGGTTTCACCGTTGTCAATGGCTACCTCCCATCCTCTCAGTGAAAACGATTGCATATGCTCTGTCACAGCACGCGGAATTCAGCTGTCGGTTCTCGGTCAGGCCGGAATAGAATCCATCGATTCTTTTGCGTCTGTCACTAACGCCCCGCCTGCTAGGAGTTTGAAGCACGTCACAGTCATTTAATCATTGAATCCTACTCAGAATACCACAGACAAGGTTTAGACCTTCCGGATTCTCTTGAATGCCGCCATCAGTTCTCGCCTATACCACGAAGATTCCTGTTAAAGAATCCAAGAGATATTCACTAGAGCCTTGGTTGCTTGTAGAACAGAAGTGGTTGTCAGTCACTTTGTTCATAAGTGAGAATGATGATGAGTGTCACGGATCATCACATTCATCAAGTTGAAGAACAAGTGATATCTTGGACAAAGAACAAGCGGATTTGAATAGAAGAACAATAGTAATTGCATTAATACTCGAGGTACAGCAGAGCTCCACACCTTAATCTATGGTGTGTAGAAACTCCACCGTTGAAAATACATAAGAACAAAAGTGATCATTGGTTTCGGCCCCAGAGAGGGAACCAGAAGAACTAAGATGAAAAATACAATAGTAAAAGGTCCTATATATAGAGAACTAGTAGCCTAGGGTGTACAGAGATGAGTAAATGACATAAAAATCCACTTCCGGGCCCACTTGGTGTGTGCTTGGGCTGAGCAATGAAGCATTTTCGTGTAGAGACTCTTCTTGGAGTTAAACGCCAGCTTTTATGCCAGTTTGGGCGTTTAACTCCCATTTTGGTGCCAGTTCCGGCGTTTAACGCTGGGATTTCTGAGGGTGACTTTGAACGCCGGTTTGGGCCATCAAATCTTGGGCAAAGTATGGACTATCATATATTTCTGGAAAGCCCAGAATGTCTACTTTCCAACGCCGTTGAGAGCGCGCCAATTGGGCTTCTGTAGCTCCAGAAAATCCACTTCGAGTGCAGGGAGGTCAGAATCCAACAGCATCTGCAGTCCTTTTCAGTCTCTGAATCAGATTTTTGCTCAGGTCCCTCAATTTCAGCCAGAAAATACCTGAAATCACAGAAAAACACACAAACTCATGGTAAAGTCCAGAAAAGTGAATTTTAGCTTAAAACTAATAAAAATATACTAAAAACTAACTAGATCATACCAAAAACATACTAAAAACAATGCCAAAAAGTATATAAATTATCCGCTCATCACAACACCAAACTTAAATTGTTGCTTGTCCTCAAGCAACTGAAAATCAAATAAGATAAAAAGAAGAGAATATACTATAGACTCCAAATTATCAATGAAACATAGCCCCAAATTAGATGAGCGGGACCAGTAGCTTTTTGCCTCCGAACAGTTTTGGCATCTCATTTTATCCTTTGAAATTCAGAATGATTGGCCTCTTTAGGAACTTAGAATCCAGATAGTGTTATTGATTCTCCTAGTTAAGTATGATGATTCTTGAACACAGCTACTTATTGAGTCTTGGCCGTGGCCCAAAGCACTATGTTTTCCAGTATTACCACCAGATACATACATGCCACAGACACATAATTGGGTGAACCTTTTCAGATTGTGACTCAGCTTTGCTAAAGTCCCCAATTAGAGGTGTCCAGGGTTCTTAAGCACACTCTTTTTGCCTTGGATCACAACTTTATTCTTTCTTTTTCTTTCTTCTTCTCTTTCTTTTTTTTTCGTTTTTCTCCTTCCTTTTTTTTTGTATTCACTGCTTTTTCTTGCTTCAAGAATCATTTTTAATGATTTTTCAGATCCTCAGTAACATGTCTCCTTTTTCATCATTCTTTCAAGAGCCAACAATTTTAACATTCATGAACAACAAATTCAAAAGACATATGCACTGTTCAAGCATACATTCAGAAAACAAAAAGTATTGCCACCACATCAAACTAATTAAGCCAGTTTTAAAGATGAATTTGAAATCCTGTACTTCTTGTTCTTTTGTGATTAAAAACAGTTTTCATTTAAGAAAGGTGATGGATTCATAGGACATTCATAACTTTAAGGCATAGACACTAAGACACTAATGATCATAAGACACAAACATGGACAAACATAAGCATAAATTTTTGAAAAACAGAAAAATAAAGAACAAGGAGATTAAAGAACGGGTCCACCTTAGTGATGGCGGCTTATTCTTCCTCTTGAAGGTCCTATGGAGTGCTTGAGCTCCTCAATGTCTCTTCCTTGCCTTTGTTGCTCCTCTCTCATGATTCTTTGATCTTCTCTAATTTCATGGAGGAGGATGGAATGTTCTTGGTGCTCCACCCTTAGTTGTCCCATGTTGGAACTTAATTCTCCTAGGGAGGTGTTGATTTGCTCCCTCCTTTTCTTAGTGATGGGCTTGAGGTCATGCCTTCTCAGTTGAACCGGCTTTCCTCTTGAATCTCTCTTCCATTGAGCGCCCTCTTCACAAATGTTTATGAGGACTTGGTCCAACCTTTAATCAAAGTTGACCCTTCTTCATGGCCACGACTTCATAGAAGTGGTCTTAATGCACCCTTGAGATGAATCTCTCCATCTTCCATGACTCGGAGGTGAAAGCTTTTGCCTTCCCTTTCCTCTTTCTAGAGGTTTCTCCGGCCTTGGGTGCCATAAATGGTTATGGAAAAACAAAAAGCAATGCTTTTACCACACCAAACTTAAAAGGTTTGCTCGTCCTCGAGCAAAAGAAGAAAGAAGAGAGGAGAAGAAGAAGAAAGGAGGAAGAAGGGAAGGGCTTTGTGTTCGGCCATGTATGGGTGGGTTTGGGAGGGAGAGTGGTTTGAATTTGAAGGGTGAGGTAGGTGAGGTTTTATGAAGGATGGATGTGAGTGGTGAAGAGGTATTGAGGTGATTGGTGAATGGGTGAAGAAGAGAGAGGGTGGTGGGGTTGGTGGGGATCCTGTGGGGTCCACAGATCCTTAGGTGTCAATGAAAAGTCATCCCTGCACCAAATGGCATTCAAAATCACGTTTTGAGCCATTTCTGGCGTTAAACGCCGGGCTGGTGCCCATTCCTGGCGTTTAACGCCAGGTTCTTGCCCTTTTCTGGCGTTTAACGCCAGTCTGGTGCCCCTTTCTGGCGTTAAACGCCCAGAATGGTGCCAGACTGGGCGTTAAACGCCCAACTGCTAGCCTCACTGGCGTTTAAACGCCAGTGGGTTCTTCCTCCAGGGTGTGCTATTTTTCTTCCTGTTTTTCATTCTGTTTTTGCTTTTTCAATTGATTTTGTGACTTCTCATGATCATCAACCTACAAAAAACATAAAATAACAAAAGAAAATAGTTAATTATAAAACATTGGGTTGCCTCCCAACAAGCGCTTCTTTAATGTCATTAGCTTGACAGAGGACTCTCATGGAGCCTCACAAAAGATCAGAGCAATGTTGGAACCTCCCAACACCAAACTTAAAGTTTGAATGTGGGGGTTCAACACCAAACTTAGAGTTTGGTTGTGGCCTTCCAACACCAAACTTAGAGTTTGACTGTGGGGGCTCTGTTTGACTCTGATTTGAGAGAAGCTCTTCAAGCTTCCTTTGCATGGTGACAGAGGGATATCCTTGAGCCTTAAACCCAAAGGATTCTTCATTCACTTGAATGATTAACTCTCCTCTATCAACATCAATCACAGCCCTTGCTGTGGCTAGGAAGGGTCTGCCAAGGATGATGGATTCATCCATGCACTTCCCAGTCTCTAGGACTATGAAATCAGTAGGGATGTAATGGTCTTCAACTTTTACCAGAATATCCTCTACAAGTCCATAAGCTTGTTTTCTTGAGTTGTCTGCCATCTCTAGTGAGATTTTTGCAGCTTGCACCTCAAAGATCCCTAGCTTCTCCATTACAGAGAGGGGCATGAGGTTTACACTTGACCCTAAGTCACACAAGGCCTTCTTGAAGGTCATGGTGCCTATGGTACAAGGTATTGAAAAACTTCCCAGGATCCTGCCTCTTTTGAGGCAGTTTTTGCCTAGACAAGTCATCAGTTCTTTGGTGAGCAAAGGGGGTTCATCCTCCCAAGTCTCATTTCCAAATAACTTGTCATTTAGCTTCATGATTGCTCCAAGGTATTAGCAACTTGCTCTTCAGTGACATACTCATCCTCTTCAGAGGAAGAATACTCATCAGAGCTCATGAATGGCAGAAGTAATTCCAATGGAATCTCTATGGTCTCATTTTGAGCCTAAGATTCCCATGGTTCCTCATTGGGGAACTCAATGGAGGCTAGTGCACGCCCATTGAGGTCTTCCTCAGTGGCGTCCACTTCCTCTTCCTCTTCAAATTCGGCCATATTGATGGCCTTGCACTCTCCTTTTGGATTTTCTTCTGTATTGCTTGGGAGAGTACTAGGAGGGAGTTCAGTAACTTTCTTGCTCAGCTGTCCACTTGTGCCTCCAAATTCCTAATGGAGGACCTGTTTCAGTCATGAAACTTTGAGTGGTTTTGATTAGATCAGAGACCATAGTTGCTAAGTCAGAGGGGTTCTGCTTAGAATTCTCTGTCTGTTGCTGAGAAGATGATGGAAAAGGCTTGCCATTGCTAAACCTGTTTCTTCCACCATTATTGTTGTTAAAACCTTGTTGAGGTCTTTCTTGATTCTTCCATGAGAAATTTGGGTGATTCTCCATGAAGAATAGGTGTTTCCATAGGTTCTCCTAGGTAATTCACCTCTTCCATTGAGGGTTCTCAGGATCATAGGGTCTTCTTTAGATGAAGCATCCTTAGTACTGCTTGGTGCACTTTACATTCCAGACAGACTTTGAGAAATCAAATTGACTTGTTGAGTCAATATCTTGTTCTGAGCCAAAATGGCATTCAGAGTATCAATCTCAAGAACTCCTTTCTTCTGATTAGTCCCATTGTTCAGGATTCCTTTCAGAAGTGTACATGAATTGGTTATTTGCAACCATTTCAATTAGCTCTTGAGCTTCTGTAGCGTCTCTTCAAATGAAGAGATCCTCCAGCAGAGCTATCCAAAGACATCTTGGATAGTTCAGAGAGACCATCATAGAAAATACCTATGATGCTCCATTCAGAAAGCATGTCAGAAGGACATTTTCTGATCAATTGTTTGTATCTTTCCCAAGCTTCATAGAGGGATTCTCCATCCTTCTGTCTGAAGGTTTGGACTTCCACTCTAAGCTTACTCAATTTTTGAGGTGGAAAGAACTTTGCCAAAAAGGCATTGACTAGCTTTTCCCATGAGTCCAGGCTTTCTTTAGGTTGTGAGTCCAACCATGTCCTAGCTCTGTCTCTTACAGCAAAAGGGAATAGCATAAGTCTGTAGACCTCAGGGTCTACCCCATTAGCGGATAATTTGTACGCTTTTTGGCATTGTTTTAAGTATGTTTTTGGTAGTTTTAGTTGAGTTTTTATTATATTTTTATTAGTTTTTAGTTAAAATTCACTTTCTAGACTTACTATGAGTTGTGTGTTTTTCTGTGATTTCAGGTATTGTCTGGCTGAAATTGAGGGATCTGAGCAAAAATCTGATCCAGAGACTCAAAAGGACTGCAGTGCTGTTGGATTCTGACCTCCTGCACTCGAAGGTGGATTTTCTGAGCTACAGAAGCCATTGGCGCGCTCTCAACGGCGTTGGAAAGTAGACATCCTGGGCTTTCCAGCAATATATGATAGTCGTACTTTGCCCAAGATTTGATGGCCCAAACCGGCGTTCAAAGTCACTCAAGAAATTCCAGCGTTAAACGCCGGAAATGGCACCTAATTGGGAGTTAAACGCCCAAACTGGCATAAAAGCTGGCGTTTAACTCCAAGAAGAGTCTCTACACGAAAATGCTTCATTGCTCAGCCCAAGCACACACACCAAGTGGGCCCGGAAGTGGATTTTATGTCATTTACTCATCTCTGTACACCCTAGGCTACTAGTTCTCTATATATAACCTTTTACTATTGTATTTTCATCTTGGTTCTTCTGGTTCCCTCTCTGGGCCGAAACCAATGATCACTCTTGTTCTTATGTATTTTCAACGGTAGATAGTTCTACACACCATAGATTAAGGTGTGGAGCTCTGCTGTACCTCGAGTATTAATGCAATTACTATTGTTCTTCCATTCAATTCCGCTTGTTCTTGTTCTAAGATATCACTTGTCTTCAACTGATGAATGTGATGATCCGTGACACTCATCATCTCACTCATGAACAAGGTGACTGACACTTTTGTTCTACAAGCAACCAAGGCTCTAGTGAAATATCTCTTAGATTCTTTAATCGGAATCTTGTGGTATAGGCAGGACCTGATGGCGGCATCAAGAGAATCCGGAAGGTCTAGAATCCGGAAGGTCTAAACTTGTCTGTGGTATTCTGAGTAGGATTCAATGATTGAATGACTGTGACGTGCTTCAAACTCCTGAGGGCGGGGCGTTAGTGACAGACGCAAAAGAATCACTGGATTCTATTCCGGCCTGATTGAGAACCGACAGATGAATTCCGCTATGCTGTGACAGAGCATATGCAATCGCTTTCACTGAGAGGATGGGAGGTAGCCATTGACAACGGTGAAACCCTACACGAGCTTGCCATGGAAAGGAGTAAGAAGGATTGGATGAAGACAGTAGGAAAGCAGAGAGACGGAAGGGAAGGCATCTTCATTCGCTTATCTGAAGCTCTCACCAATGATATACATAAGTATCTCTATCTTTATATTGTTTTTCGTTCATCACCATTATACATTTGAGTTTGCCTGACTAATTTACAAGGTGACCATAGCTTGCTTCATACCAACAATCTCCGTGGGATCGACCCTTACTACATAAGGTATTACTTGGACGACCAGTGCACTTGCTGGTTAGTTGTGCGAAGTTGTAGTGATCACAATTTCGCGCACCAGTTTTGGCGCCGTTGCCGGGGATTGTTCGAGTATGACAACTGACGGTTCATCTTGTTGCTTAGATTAGGTATTTTTTTCAGAGTTCTTAAGAATGAATTCTAGTGTTTCAGGTGATGTTTTATCATCACCAAGGCTGATTGATTCTCATCAATTTAGCTCTTGAATGCAATGTCCTGCTGAAGCTTGGCCGGCCATGTCTAATTCCTTTAGACTAAAGCTTTAGACTAACATTGCATGATTCCTGGAATTCTCATTAGAATTTTGATACCTTTATTTTCCTTTTCACTTAATTTTCGAAAAACCCAAAAAAAAAATTACAAAATCATAAAATCCAAAATAATTTTTGTTTGAGTCTAGAGTCTCATCTTAAGTTTGGTGCAATTGCATGTTTCTGTTTTTCTTGCAATTTTTCGAAGTTATGCATGTGTCTTCACTAACCTTCAAGTGTTCTTGATGATTTCCTTGTTTCGATCTTTGAATTCTATTGACTTGAGTGTTTTTGTTGTTCCTCATATGCATTCTCATCTTGTTAGTTGTCAGTAGTATACAAACTGCTAAGTTGGTGTCTTGCATGCATTGTTATTTTGATTTTAGTTGCATTTTGATTATTCCTCATTATTAAAAATCCAAAATATTTTTTTATTTGTGTCTTTCAAGTCAATAATACAGAGAATTGAAGATTCAGAACATACTGCAGAGGAATCACACAGAAAAAGCTAGGCATTCAAAAATGCCCAGTGAAGAAGACAGACTGGCGTTTAAACGCCAGCCAGGGTGCCTGGGTTGGGCGTTAACGCCCAAAAGGGTAGTAGTTTGGGCGTTAACGCAGAATGTGCCCATCTGGGCGTTTAACGCCAGGATGGCACAAGGGGGAAGATTTTGTTTTCAAAATCAATTTTTTCAAGTTTTCAAAGTTTTTCAAATCAAATCTTTTTCAAATCATATCTTTTCAATCAAATGTTTTCAAAATCAATTCTTTCCTTTTTCAAAGATACTTACTAACAATTAATGAT